>NC_041335.1:1500500-1800500 GCF_004354835.1 Perca flavescens
GGGGGCCTCGATTGTGAGGGTGGGTTAGTATACTGACGGTACTGGGGTGGGTGATTAGGGTAATGGGTTGTTTGGTGCAAAATGTAAATAAATGTTTGATAGGTGTTGGAAATGATATATATGTTATGTATATTTGTTATCTTGCTATATAATATAAAATATATGATACATGTGCAAAATGTACTGTATAACATATAGCCTACAGGAACTATTTAAAGTTAAATGAAAGCTTTGGCCCAAAAAAATAAATAATTCAAATGTCTTAACATGGATCCAATATATTATTAGCAAATATAAATCCTGACCCATTTTCAAAAAGTTTCTATATGAGAACTTTGGGTTTCTTTCAAAGAAATTGTCAAAAAAAATAACGTGGATGGTTCTGTACAACCTTCTTCACGAGTAAAATAAATGATCAGTTCACTACTTTTATTTAATTTGGGTGTTTTATTGAATGTTATGGCTATTGAAAAAATAATTGTTGAAAAAAAGTGACAAAAATGTCCAAAACTGACTCGGAAAAGGTGACAAAGAACTTCGGCAAAAGCGACAAAAATGTGAGGTTGTAATTTTTAATTGTGACCCAGAAAAACTAAAAGTTGCATGGTCGACGGGAAGACAACACAAAGGTTATATATCTATAGGGCTGAACGATGAATCACAATTTGAAAGAATGTGATTATCTAATCGTGCAGACCGCGATGAATCAAACGTGAATGTTTAGTTAAATGTTAGGTGAAACATTTGGTTTAAAAAAAAAAGATTCCTCTTTTTAATTTATTATATTTACTGTTTAATCATGAGATAACTGCTGGAATAATGGTACACTTCACAGACTGTTTCCAAAAACGTCCTATTATCAGTGGATAGTTTATTTATTTATTTATTTTGTATAACTTTATTTAACATGATGGTAGAAGGTGTAATATGTAGATGCTGCTGTTGAACTGAGTCAGATCACACATTTCAGTTTACAGGAAAGTCCTGATGTACTTTATTGGAAGTGTTTTATTATTATTATTATTATTATTATTATTATTATTATTATTATTATTATTATACCTTTAGCTTTTGTGATAAATGTTCTGTGTTTGACTGTTCAATGTCCCATGCTTATTAAAAGAAAAACACTTATTGCTGGCATATCTATGTTCTCATCCTTGTATAAGAATATAGTTTACATGTTGCATCATGTTATAATACTCCATGACATGTTTTATCTGTCACACAGTGAATATTGAACTTTAGCTAAACATCCCCCCCCGCCCCACCCCAAATCGTTCAGCATAATAGGCTATCTGTGTATCATGTGTAGTGGACCCATAGATATACATAGTGGACCAAAGTAAGTGGGGATGGGGATCCACTGTGATCCACTCCAGCAGCAGGCAGCAGCCTACACTGTGGCAGGAAGTGGTGCCTGGGTGTGTGTGTGTGTGTGTGTGTGTGGGGGGTTTCAGGCCAAAACAGCCGTCTCAACAAAATGTGGACATGTAGACTCCGCCCTCCCGCCTGCATCCGAGCCTGGGCGGCCGAATGAAAGCTCATCAATCCCCTAAAGCATATAATACCCATACCTGCTGAGAAAGAGGAACGCAGTGCGTTCATAACTGTTATTCAACACATTTCATACTTTTCCCGCTCCTCGGATGGTTTTCCTACAGTGGATATCTGTTGAGGGGACTTTCGGACTCTGAAGCCACTTTTTTCCCCTTGTTTTTTTCAAGCTGAGCGCAGCTACTTTATTCTTGCACGGATTTAACCGTTAAGACGCTTTTTTACAAACTGTGAACGTCTCATCGTCAGTGTTTGGACCCGGGATCGGGAGCCTTGGAAGTGCACGGCCATGTAGCCCGAAGGTACGGTGGACCCTGCTTCACATCTTAATAAATGTAGACTACAGAGACTTGATAATGCGGGCTGACCATATTGGGGTAACAGTGAAGCTAGTTACTGTTCTTCCTACCAGAGTGTGTTCAAAGTGCGTGCCTTGCACAGGGAAGACAAATCTGGATAATACAATATGATTAGAAGACCCGAACTATCCGCTACCGAGGCCGGGAGTTGTTCCATTCAGCTCTAGTAAACTGTTGCTGGCTCGAAATCGTCCGGATTCAAATGTGAGCGCTGGCTGAAATTAAAATGTATTTTGGGGGAGACTAGGCTATAGCCTAGGCTATATATATTCCATATACTTTATAGCTGGAAATCCCTATTTGAACTAAAATAAGTTGCGTTGTATTAAGAGCTGCATAGATTAATCGATTCGTTAGTTGTCAACTAGCCTATTCATTTGATGATCAGATGATCGGTTTGAGTATTTTTTTATGAAAAAAAGTAGGGCTGAATGATTAATCATTTTCAAATCGATATTTGAAAGAATGCAATTAATCGATTAATCGAATGGGAATATTTAGTTGAATTTTTGGTGTAACATTTTTTTTCTTCTTTTTATTATTACATTTACAGTTTTTCCACAAGATAAATGCTGGAATAATGTTACATTTCACAGAGTGTTTCCAGAAATGTCCTCTTTTCAGTGGATGTTTCATTTATTTTGTATAACTTTATTTGTAGATGTTGCTGTTGAACTGAGGCAGATCAGACATTTCAGTTTACAGGATAGAACTGATATTTTTTTTTTTTGTTGGGATTGTTTTTTGTCATTTTTATAACTTTAACTTTTGTGATAAATGTTCTGTGTTATAATGCTCCATGACATTTTTTATCTCTAACACAGTCAATGTTGAACTTCCGCTAAACTTTTTTTTTTATTTTTTTTTTTTTATCGCAAATCGAATTGTAATCGCAATATCTGGCAGAAAAATCGCAATTAGATTTTTTCCCCAAATCGTTAAGCCCTAAAAAATAAAAAATGCTGTGATGTCAGCCTGTTAAATGTGAATATGTTCTAGTTTCTTCTCTCCTCTGTGACAGTAAACTGAATATCTTTGACTTGTGGACAAAACAAGACATGTGAGGACGTCAGCTTGGACTTTTAGGGAAACACTGATCCACATTTTTCACAATTTTCTGTCATTTTAGAGACCAAACAACTAATCCATTCATTCAGTAATCAATAATTCAATAATCGACAATGAAAATACTCATTAGTTGCAGCCCTATAGTTGTATTGTCAGCCTTCAGCCAGGGCCACATCTGTGTTTCTCTTGTGTAATATATTCAGGATAAGCTGCTTTGTATTAATACATGTATTTAGATATTCCGATTATGGTGTAAGTAGATGGATAAAGGCAAATAACAGAAGGTAAAATGAGGTATAGCACACAACAACAACAAATAAACAAATGAAAAGGCTAAACTAAGTAGTGTGTGCTGTGCATTGTTGGCATTGTTTTTTGTACAACTGAAATGGAATAATTGTGCACCAATTTGATAGACATTTAAAGATAAAAAAAATCATTTCATTTTTCTCCCTCTTCTCTGGTGCCTACAAATGTATGGTGCCCACTTCAGGAGTTTGATTTTCCCTCAGTGTCTGTGTCATGACTAAAATAAGTGAATATAGATCTAGCTGTTAGGCCCTCTGCGTTCCTGCTGAGGAAACTCTCTGCTCTCTGTAACTCCATTCATTGTTTTTCTCAAGCTCTTTTGGCTACGGCTTTGAAATGACTTCACTGTGAAATAATGTGATAGCTTTTACATCTAGAGGCTGCCATCCAGGCTGCACTGATCATTCCCAGCCTACCTCCTTCAGGAACCAGACAGTTTAACAGCTTAACGTAGTGAATAGGGAATCACTGAAGCCTAGAGCACATTCATACATTTAGTAGGGCTTTAAGCCTGTCTCTCATGTTTTCTGTCACCAGTTTGGGCGAATCATGGGCTCCAATAGGAAATAAAGAAAAGAAAAGATGTGCATACTGTTTGATCATTGTAGATCAGGGGTCTTCAATGTTTTTTTAAACCAAGGACCCCTTAACTGAGAGAGAGACGGAGCAGAGACCTCCTACTACTGATATTGTATAAAATGAAGTTGCATATTATTGCAACAATAAAAAAACCTAAAACCTTTATACATTCCTTTTTAAATTAAACATACATGTTGCACAGTGAATCCTCTGGAAGAAGTATATCAGTGGATGGCTACCTGACTATCTTTTTTTTTTAAGATTATTTTTTGGACTTTTCTGCCTTTCATTTTTCACAGGACAGCTAGGTGAGAAGGGGGAGAGAGACATGCAGGAAATTTGTCACAGGTCGCATTTGAACCCTGGATCTCTGCATTGAAGAATAAACCTCTCAGTATATGTGTGCCTGCTCTACCCACTGAGCCAAGCTAAGAGACTATCTCAACTATAGACCAGTAAGCCTATCATCACTGGGTTTTTTCTCAAATATGCTGATATATATTTGCCAATAATGTCTTGGATTCATGTTTGATTTTAGAATTTTTCAAAAGTTGTAACAAAACTCCCATTCATTTTGCCTGATGATACCAAAACGTTGCCTACTATTACATTTATTTTTTGCACATTAGACATGATGGGAGTGTTTCTGCAACTTTTGTCTTATTATCCGTCTCCAACGCAACTGTCTCTCTGTTATAGATGGGCAAAGTATTTTTCTGTAATGAAAAACTTTCCAAAAATTAACAATAATTTGGTAAAGAAACAGTAAATAATATAATGAAAAGAATAATAAAAAATGTAAAATCAAATTTTACACTAAACATTCAACTAAGCATTGACATTTGATTAATCACAGTCATCACGATTAGCTAATCGCATTCTTTCAAATCTTGATTTCCATTTAAAAACGACTCGTTCAGCTCTAATAGTTACTTTACAAAATAAAAATGTTCACACAAAAAACATTTTTATAAAATCTGATGTTTGATTCTAAAGTAAACTAGCCAACAATATAACGGCTACAAGTCCAGCTGAGATGATGAGACCATTAAACACACAGCTTGGGAGGTTGTTCTTTACTTTTAATACTTTAACTTCCTGATGATACTGACATACTTTTACTTAAGTAACATTTTCAAAGCAGGACGTTTACTGTAACAGAGTATTTTTACAGTGTGGTATTAGTTACTGAAGTAAAGGATCTGAATGCTTCTTCCACCACTGGTTTTGTCTCCACCAACATCTGTTTAGCTGCTAAAAGCTGTGTGTCGGCTGTTTGCTGCCGAGCAGGTAGTGTTCAGTGGGTTTATCAGAGTTTTTTCTCTGAAAGCAGCTGTTGCTGCTGCAGCTGAAAACAAGGTTGATGATTGCAGAGTTTGTGGGCCAGAAAACCACTAAAAGAGACTGAAAATGTCCGCAATGTTTATCATTTTCTGTGTGTCCATCACTGTGAGTGATCCCTTTCAGTCATACTCTTTTCATTCAATATTTCATTCAGTATATAAAGATATATTGATCAGAGCAGTGGAGACTTAAAGCAAATTGTGCACAGGGCTGAGACAACTCCAGAAAAAACTTTAAAAACACACAATAATTGTACTAAATGGCTGGTCTACTGGCTGTGTGTGTGTGTGTGTGTGTGTGTGTGTGTGTGTGTGTGTGTGTGTGTGTGTGTGTGTGTGTGTGAGATAGAGAGAGTGTTAATGTTCATACTGTTTCCTTTCAATTGAATTGGGAGAGAGGGAGTTGGCTACAAGTTGGGTTCTTCCAAACAGTTTTAGCTGTCACGAGTCAGGACCAGGCTGGACCTGAATGACTTGGGCTGCTGGCTTAAAGGATTTTATTTATTTTATCATGTCTGTCTAAAACCAACAGTCAGGTGTCCATATACAGTTAACACTGAAAGTGGTTTTGCTTGCATGCTGTTGTCATCCCTCCTGTTCATGCTGATCGTTAGGAGATCCCTTCCTAATATTTTCCCAATGGAAGACATGGGGAACAATATCCACAGTCCTCATTTTGTGCAAAAATGCATTCTTTGGCCGGCTACACACTGGCTGCATGGCGTGAGCGTGTCAGCTGCGTGGCATGTCCGTTTTTATTTGGGCTCCCATGTTAACAGGTTAGAGCTTACACACTGCCTGCGTGACACACACATCTCAGGCGCGGCCTGACGCCTATTTTTCAAGCGACATGCAAGGGTGTTTGAAGCGTTTCCAAGCAAAATAGAATAGGAAAAGATGTTTATATGTCATTTTGACACAAATACATATTAATAAATGACATTTTGATGTTTGAAAGCAACCAGTGTGAACAACAAGAGGAATGATACAGCAAACAAAACCTGTTTCAACATGCATATCGCATGAGAGTATTTTTTTAAGTCAGACAGAAAATGTGAACCTATTGTTTAAATCTGAGGCGTGTGCAGTACTCCTGTTCAGATAGGGACAGTAGGGCTTAGAGGGAGGGACACTGGTTGATGCTAGCTTACTGTCGGAATGCAAGTTCTTACAAGTACACAGTGATTTAAGGGTAGTCATGTCTGAGCAGATTATGTTTCACATCAACATGAGTACATGTCCCAATCCTTTTCCCAGCAGATATTAGCATATTCCTTACATTATTCTTCATCAATTTATAAACAATCATATCAGTTATTATGGAGATTTCTGTTGTGTTAACACTAAAGAGGATCCTGCATTTCCGACTATGGCCTCCAAGTAATTTTTGATTGAACGTTTATTTAAACATCCACATCAATTAATAACAACATAAATTCAAAGAAAACACATGCATTCCCATAGAGTTGGTTAGCATTGTGATGTCAAGACTGACATTGTGATGAACACACACACATTTGGTGTGTGCAAGATGCACCCTACAGAAAAACTGATGTGGTCATATTTACATGAATACAGCGAGGTCCACTCCAGTCCAAGACAGAATCAGCGTGCTCCGCTGTATCTGCACACCGCTCACATAAACTGCTGACAGCAGCTCACCACAACCTGAAACAATAAATAGCTCTAATCCCTGGCATGTTCCAGTTCCCCTGTCCAGCCTCAGAGCCCTGAATCAGTTTCACCCCCAAAAAAACCTATTGTACATGGTTTTTAACACAGTTGACAACTTGTTAAACAGAATAAAGGAATTGCTGATTAATGAATTTAAACAAACTAATTCAAACTAACTTCATCTTGCTGCATCAGACTTATTTCAGACTGTTTGACCTGCAGGGCTGACTGCTCTTGTCTGCTTGTTTGTTAGTCATTTCATTTTAATTGATTTGAGCTGTTACCTTCTTTTCTTATTAGTCCCTGACATTGCGATGTGCTGCTTTTTAATAATCCCATATAGTGAATGTAAAATGTGATTGACCAATCACTGTCACCTGCTGAGCTGATTCAGACAGATCCTAATGCGCCTCAATAGTGATGGTAATGTCTATTTCAGGAGAGGTAGAGAAAAGTGTTTTTTTAGGCAGACAGAGCGTGTGAACTGTGAAGGGCTGGACAAATTGCATGTATTGTTGGATCACAGCTGCTTGGTAATTGATGGAGCATCATGCTGTGTTGCCGTTTCCTTTCTGTTTTGGTCTGTTTAGTTCCACTACATTTGGATCACTACCATGGGTATATTCGGATTAAGTCTGATTGTCCTTGGGTCTGGTTTGTGTTGAGCATGTTGGATTTGTGTAGGTATTCCACAGGTCCATTTTGGATCAGGCCCACAGTTATGATTGTGTGCCTGGTGTGCTAAAACTGTGGTGGTGCACCACAGATGGCTCTTTGTAGAGGTTCATAGAATGAACCAACCATCAACCATCATCAGGTGGTTGGCATTGATATGGTCCCAATAGTTAGGGCAGTATTGTAAGGTCTGACTAAGGTACTTCCTAATCTTTGTTTATAGTCTTCTCTCTTCTCTTCTAATCAAAATTACTTCTAGTTACTAGTTGGGTCTATAGCCCTTGGACGTATGAATTCAAATTAGCCATTTTTATTTCATCTATTTCCTCTAACCTAGCCTATCCACAAGCACCTCAGAATCGTCCTGGTTGTCAGCTGAACTGACTGCTCACCAGCAAATTAACAAAAAAAATATTCTGTGCTAAAACTAAATGATGTATAATGATTTAAGCAGTCAATTCTTTTTTACTTAATGGCAAGTTTTGGGAATTACCACATTGTGTTGCAAAATAACCTAATCAAAGCCTGATTACCTTTGGAACAGAATATAGTGCAAAGTCTGTGTTAGTAACAGTTTCTAACATTTGATAAGGCAGCTAGAGAGCTAGAGAGTCTTTCAATACCAATTTAGTCTTTAACAACTGTATGATATCATCACAAATGTGTTATGGGGCCAGCTATTGTTGGTTTTGCCCAAATTTTGGATGGAAAAACTGGGGGACATATAGAACGGATAGGCCAGTGTTTGGAGCACTAATAAGCCATTTTGAACCTAATGCATTGTAACAATTTGATTTATAAAGTGTTATGGCCTCTGGTGTTATGGCCTCAAGTCATCTAGTCAAACTACCTTCATTTACATCTAATTTCCTGGCTATCACCTGGACAGACTGTCCTTCCATCTGTTTTCCGCAGCTTATCCAGGGCTGGGTCACGGTGGCAGCAGGCTAAGCATGGTAGTCCAGACATCCCTCTCCCCAGCAACATTTTCCAGCTCCTTCTGGGGGATTGTGAGATCTATGTATCTCCATCATGTTCTGGGTCTCCAGCATGTTCTGGCTCTCCTACTGGTTGGACCTGCCTGAAAAAAAATTCCAAAGGAAAGTGCCCATAAGGCATCCTGATCAGATGTCTGACCCACCTAAAATGGCTCCTTTTGACACAAAGGAGAAGCCCCTCTACTGAACCAGAAGTGATACTCCCCACAAGACTGCTTGGGAGACTCTGTCGTAAGCCTTTTCCAAGTCCACAAAACACATTTCGACTGGATGGGCGAACTCCCATGACCTCTCTAATATCACTGCAAGGGTAAAGAGCTGGTCCAGTGCTCCTCTTAGATCTGAGGTTTGACAATCCGTTGGAGCCTTCTTTCCAGCACCCTAGCATAGGCTTTTCCCAGGGAGGCTGAGCAGTGTCATACCCTGATGATTTGAGCACACCCTCTGGTCCCTCTTTTTCTAAATGGTAACCACCACCCAGATCGGCCATTCCACAGGTACTGTCCCACACCTCCACGCGACAATGAAGAGTTGTGTCAGTCAAGACAGCCCAACAGTGTCCAGAGCCTTCAGCATCTCAGGGCGAATCTCCTTCACACCAGGAGCTTGTTAACTACCTCAGAGACCTCTGCCGAGAATATGATATTTCAAACTTTGCCTTCTCCTCAGAGCATGTTTTGGTTAGGTTCAGGATTGTGACAGGAAGTGACAACATCCCCAGTCCGGGTCAGCAGTTCTCCTCCCCTGCTGAACACAGCATGAGCTTAACCCTGCTTTCTCCTTCTGAATCGTGAAACGGTTTGCCAGAACCTCCTTGAGGTCAACTGAGAGTCCTTCTCCATAGGCTCCGTGTGGACCAGCTGTTTCCCCCAACAACCCCTGACTACTGAATATTACAGAAGTGCTCACCTACTGCTCACATTTACTTAATAAGTGTTTGTTCTTTTACTTGCATGGTAAAACTAAAATAAGTTCAATTTATTGGAAAATAACACAAAACAGCTCTGGAAAGAAGAGCTGCTAAATCAGTCATTCATAGCAATATTTACAGGAAAAACAATCTTTGAAGGGAATTATGATTTATTTTTCTTTTATGAAGGAGACAATCCTGTTGTGGTGGGTTTATGATGGTACATAACATGTTTTGAAAGTCAGTTTCACCAGCTGACTGAAGTGTCTGGACTACAGTGAACCACGTTCATGTTGTTTCCTTTATTCTGGAACAATGTGACATTTCGGATATACTGAAAATGGGCTTTTCGTAATCCTAGGCCATATGGCCCCTTGGAGAAGAGCAGGGTAGGGGGAGGGGTGGGATGAGACATTTAGGTCAGCCTAAAACACGGAACAATAAGTAGGGAACTAATCCTTGTTGTCAAACTGTAGAGAAATGTGTTTACCAAACAGTATAACACAGAGTGTGCACATCCTGTGCAACACACAGTGAGACTCCATAGATGGCTGTCCATTAGTGACTATAGGTGCCACAAGGTGTACCAAATTTAGGGAGTTCTGGAAGCCACTCCATAAATCTGATGGACAATATCAGAGATTGGGGAGACCTACTTTTGCATACATGTCTGACTGCATTGCTACTGTGATAACTTTCCTAAGTTGTAAAACATTGAGTATAACTTCTGTACAGTATCTTTGTGTCTGATAATTGTTCAAAGTGGACTTAATGGTTGGTATTACATCTTACATATAGCAACAGTCCTATACCAAGACAGCCCCTTGTTTGTAAGGCTCACAGTCACCTATTGGCGGCTGAACAACTGCCGCTGGTAGCTGGCGTTCCAGAACTCTGTAGAGGCTAAATACAACCAGAAACTGCCGCTCGGATTTTAGCATTCTATTGCACTATAGACTGTTCACATTACAGTGCTTTACTTAGTTTAAACTACTTCAATTTTGTCCCCACTGGGAATAAAAATAATTCAGCAGAGGCAGCAATATGTAGACCAGAAAGGGGGAAATCCCACGTATCCCCCCCTGAAAATCGCAGCCTGGCTAGATGAATAACCCTATCAGCTATGAGAAGAGAGAGTGCACGGGTTCTGCTGCTGTAAACCTGTATCTCTGTAGCCTGTAGGTCTTTCATTCTGCTACAAGTGTTGAGCAATGGGCTGGAGATTACGTGCAGAGGGGGTAGTGCTCCATTTCGAGGGATTTAGGTCATTACTGGAAATGTCATGTTAATACTGTTGTTATTTAGCTGATGTGTGTCAACAGTTGAACTGATTCTACTTCTGTCTGTCTCCTCTGTCTGTCTGTCTGTCTGTCTATCTGAAGATTACAATTTAAAGCCTTTATGAAAAGGCCTCATTTACACACTTTGATTTCAAGTGTGTCGTATCTTGACAGAATTCCAGATGTGATTTAAGACACTTTCATTCACACTTACAACAAATATACGCCTCTTTTGGCCAGATCTCAAATCTGATTGCCTCAGTCTTGGTTGTCCCAGGCCTTATATAAACCAGGGTCCACTCTACTTCAGTCCAGAAAATGCACCGTTTTGGTTACTGCCAAAATCCCTAAACCTTGTGCAATTTAGCAGTTTAGTTACAACAATAACAGTTTTGTTAGCTAGCTATCAACTATCCTTTAGCTAAGACAAACACAAGAATGACTCACATGAATGGACCATGAGTGAGAGAAAGAGAACATTTGGCTTGTCTTCACTGCCGCTGTTTCTTTACCCATACAAATTAATTCAATTCAATTTTATTCATAGTATCAAATCATAATGAGTTATCTCAAGACACTTTACAGATAGAGTAGGTCTAGACCACATTCTATAATTTAGACCCAACAATTCCAGTAATTCTGATTACTGCTCTGTCAGTAAGTTATGTCTTCTTTATGACTGAATGTGTTGTTGATCTTCCCGTTTGTAGGGAGAAATATAATTACTTTCTGTGTAATTTAGCTGCCATTATCACAGGAGACAGACCAGAGGTTGTTTCCACAGACCACTTACTGGTTGTTACACACAGGATGAGTAAAGCTTACGTTTGCCTCTTGTGTTTACAATTCTTCGAAAGAATGCGTCTCATTCAGTGCACTCAAATTTCAGAATGTCCCAAATGTGTCCTGGTTGCATTAACACTTGGACTTTTTGTAGTCTTATCTGTCTATCTATCTATCTATCTATCTATCTATCTATCTATCTATCTATCTATCTATCTATCTATCTATCTATCTATCTATCTATCTATCTATCTATCTATCTATCTATCTATCTGTCTGTCTGTCTGTCTGTCTGTATATCTGTCTGTCTGTCATGTTGGTTATGTTTGAGAAATGAGTGGCTCGGATTCTGGATTCTGTATTTCAGTCAGGTGTTTTAGTTTGGCAGTTAGTTTGGTGGTGTGGCTCTGCTCATGTGATGCTGAGCCTTTTTTTTTTATCCCTGTTGGGAACAAAATGTATCCCCCTTAAAAGAAATCAATGCTACTTCAACAATAGACCATATATTATACACCTAAAATAGAAGTATTTAAAACTAAGTAACACGCTGTAACGTGAACAGTCTATACTGTGAAAGAACGTCCGAGCGGCAGTTGCTAGATGTGTTTATGGTGTTTAGCCGCTACAGAGCTCCGTGACGCCGGCAACAGAGCTCGGTCATATCAGCGGCAGTTTGTAGTTGTGTTTAGCCGCCAGTAGGTGACTGTGAGCCGGCTACAGGCACCGCCAGGTGACGGTCCTTTCAGGGGCTGTGGTAGTTGAATTTTGCAGAGAAAAAGTGAGCGTCATGTGGCTATGACAGTTAAGTTTAGGCACCAAAATGACTAGATAAGTTTAGAGATCTGTGTTTGAATTAAAACATTCCCGAGGAACAAAAACGTGGGTGAAAGTATTTTGTCTCGCTGGGAAGTGAACCTACTAATTTAAAAAAAAAAATTAGAATAGATATATAACAAATAGAAATTACAACATTAAACATTACAGCACAAATCTTTTTATTTATTTTCCAGCTCCTACTGTGTAACATAGAGTTTCTCCTGCGTGTCTCTAAGGCGTTTAACGTTAGACGGCCAATCACAGACCTTAGATTAGATCTTGGTAGAAGCATGCTGCAGGCTGATTGGCTCACTGACGCTGATGAGATTTACTCCTTAGGTATTGAAATTTGGAATTGAATGACGAGGCATTTTTTCGATACCCATACTAAGGAGGTAATACCCAGCCATAGTGGCGATAAGCATGTCACATTTCCTTTGAATTGCTTTCTTTGGAAGCTTGCATGACTTTCACATCTGGACTCAGAGAGAATACCAGGCATGCTGAATGCAGCCAAAGGAACATCTGGCAAGATACTCAGTGTGCTTGCAGCATCTTGATATTAAGGAATTATACTATGTGAGATCTGAGACTTTGTGTAGAGATTATCATGTCACATTTCCCATGAATTCATGCAAGCATTGTCTTTTCATCAGGAAAGATTTAAATGCCGAATCCTGATTCAAAGGAAATCTACTGCCTGAATGGGAGTAAATGGTGAGAAGATATACTTCTGAAACAGTGGTCAAACAGTTAGCTTTAGAGGTTCTTTAATGAGCAACCCTGGGTTTTTCAGCTAAACATTTGCATCGTTGTTACTGTCACAGAAGCAGTAGGCCTTTAAGTATTAAGCAGAATAGTAGAAAATGACAACCAAGTCAAAAGAACATTTTTATTATGCTTCGACAAAAACAAGAATGATTGTACATTTGGCATTTATGTTGAATTTAAATGTTTGAATGTATTATAGTCCAACGTTTGCTTTGTATTCTAGAGGATCCTTCTGCTTGGTGAGAGAAGAGAAGTACATTTGCAAAGCTGAGCTGTTGAATGGAGTGTGTTTGTTGATTCAATTGTTGAGTAAATGTAACAGTCCTCAATAGTTGGAGTCAAAGTTTAGTGCACCAAACTACAGTAGATAACAACATCTCTAGTGAGATTTGAGCTGTATTCATTTAAAATAGGGACAGTATTATTTGAACATGTATGCAAATATGATAGATTGTATTCGGTGGCTAATTTACATCTTTAGTCCATCTTTAGTGTGTAAGCAGAAGCCCTCAGTGCCTGCTGCCCCACCTAGGTAAATTATCAGTAGCCGACACTAGATTCAGTGACATCATATGAAGGTAAAATGCTGGTTTTTTTTTAAGATAATTTTTCTTGGGGCATTTTAGGCCTTTAATTCCACAGGACAGATGAAGATATGAAAGGGGAGAGAGAAGGGGAATGACATGCAGCAAACAAGCCCACAACCAATGCGTTGGGTAGTATACCTCTATATATGTGTGCCTGCTCTACCAACTGAGCTAACCCGGCCACACGCTGTTTTGAATTGAAGTTACCAAAACCAATAAACCTGAACCAACATAACCGCATCAAGATTTCCATAGCTCAGAAAGGGCGATTTATATTCAATGTCCCAGAGGGAGTTTTGTTTTCACAGCCAGTATAACATTAAAAAAGATACAGATATAGACACAGAAACATGCAAAGACAAGACTTAAAATCTTAAAGTGTACATTCAGCAGCGTAACTAGGCAGACCAATGCAAGATGGTCAAAGCAGGCCCATCACTCAGAGGTAACATAACGTAATGTTGAATGAAAGAAGTGAAAGCATGCAGCTTTAAAAATCGACCAACAACAGCGAAATTAACTGCACAGTTGACGCCTAAATTAAAAAATGACTAGAAAAAACAGACTGCCTTGCTATAGAAGAGAAGTTGCAATAGCAATGCCGAGATAGTGATGAGCTAGACTACTTGACCAAATCTATTAGAGATGACATTAGTGACAGCGCACATTGACACAGATGTAAACATAATTGGTCACAGCTCACATTGAAAACATTATTCATGTCTGCACATTTCTGCCTCATAAGCACAAAACACAAGTGTGTAGGTTGATTATTAGTCAAATAAATAATAAATCTGTTCTACTTACATCATAGGCGCACTCTGTGGTGGTGTTGTCCATGGTTGCAATGACGGGCTAAGCTAAACGCTAAAGAAGGTAGGTTGCCGATTTTTCAACCCTCTTGAAGCGAGTCATCCGGCGGAGTTTGCTGGCGGGTTGTGACATGATAAAAGTTGGCTAGTATAACAGGCATGTATCAACACATTCTCACTCCCATCGCGCCAAAAAGCGACGCTTGGTCAGGAGCCTTTGGCGTTGTTATTGACGCTACAAGTCTCCTTTAGTGTCAGATCTAAACGCACTTGGTCGGGACTATTGGCGTCACTTTTGACGCAGTTAGGTTAAGGAAAAATTGGTAGGTGAGCTTATAAAAGGTACGTTTCCGTGACACGTGGGACAAGAACGGGAAAAGAAGAACGGGACAGTTTGGTTTAGGAAAAGTGACACGCGGGACACTAACGTGAACTAAGTGAAGTCTTGGATGTAGTCTCGCTTTGCCAGACCTTCCTCCATAGCGCTGCGGAGGAGGGTCTGGCTAGTCCACACAGCATTCCTGGATGGGAGAAAAACGTGCTCTGGTTTATTGCCATTTATTTAAACCAATCACAATCATCTTGGCCCAAACCTCCGAACGGAGCCACGGTGCCTCTGCAAAGTAGCCCCGGGAAGGAACTGGTTTTGGTGGAACGTGTACGTTCAAAAGTTGTTTTAGTCGTGCAACAGAAAACTCAGATTGGACAGATAGTCTAGCTAGCTGTCTGGATTTACCCTGCAGAGATCTGAGGAGCAGTTAACTATAGTCCTCTCAAATCCACGGAGGTTAGAACGCCAACACAAAGAAAGAGAAAGGAAACGGACATCCAGACGAAAATTAGGGATTCGGGTGGAATTTCCGGTGGCACTTGAAAAATCCCAGAAATGAAATATCGACAACATAGACAACCAATTATTCAACAGTAACTGCTTTTCCTCCTGATATCACATTTTGAAAGCTTCATCTCCTTGTGGTTCTACGATACCGTCAGCTCCACTACTTCCTTGTAAACGTAGGATACACCTCCTATTCCAGTCCGTGGTTCAGCTCAGGCCAGAAAAGGGCAGGCCCTGTTTGCCTTCAGTTGGAGTGTACAGGAATAGTAGAGGCAGATGGTACCACAAAGCCCAACAGTTTATTTGAAGCCCGAGCTCTGCATAGTCATTAAAGTGTGGTCTCATGGTAGCCTGCGTTTTTGTCTATATCTGCCACAGATGTGGCTGCACTCAGCTCTCTGTCTGTAGTTAAGCGTGTAGATGATGGGTCAACCCAGATTCCTCACTTCACATAGGAGCCCTGTGTTGTGAATGGGGCCCCTGCAGGACTCTGCTGGTTTAGTGTGTTTCAGATCATTTACAACAAACTTAACATCACTGTCAGCCATTTACAAAAGCTTACAATAACTTTAGAAGTTATAGAAGAGACGCATAGGTTTTCATCATCCAGGCACTTGTTGGTTTTAATTTATTTCAGTAGAGGAAATGGGGTGAGACCTTGTTTTATACTGTCTATGGGCGAGACTAGCCATTTTTTAGTTTTGGGGAGACCAACAGTTTAAAAAATAACAGCGATTTAAAAAGTGGTGTCATGGCTCAACATTCCTCAGATAAAGTTAACACCCATCTAGGATACTCGGTGTTAAAATGTTTTCAGAAAGCCAGCTAAACCAAGACAAATAAGCAGCAAGAGGTGTTCACTGGAACTCAAGCAAAGAGAACGGTTTTGTCATGGGCATCCAATTTGTTGCTTTTAACACACTAAAAGTTCTACAAGATGTAAATTGTAAAATATGCTGCGTGTAAATAAACATACTGGAAAATTGAGGCTGACATTTATTATTGTGAATCATAATTTGGCTTTACATTATAGTATGTGATTTATTCTACAAAATCTACAAAATCATCAGTTTCAAAGGTGCCCTACTAATTGATGTCTTAGTATTATTCGTGTTTTAATGAGGAAATACATTATAAACCCTTCATAAACAACTTAACGTAGTGAACCTATTGATGACTGCATCATTCCTTATCATTCTAATTATGCAGAATAACAGTAACCCAAAACTGCACAATAAGTCAACATATTGTCATGAGTGGGTTTGTCTGATAGCATACGAAAACTTACGAAGGAAAATTTGTTTGATAGCTAACGAAATTCTGTGCCTACGTGACAGTTAAGTTTAGCCACCAAAAGGTGACTGTGAAACAGCGACTTGACAGTTAAGTTTGGTAAAAGGTTTGTTTTTTGGGTTAAAACACCACCTCCCTTACCTGGCCTGGCCATGAAATTAACAAAATGTGTGTTTGGCGCGCCCCTGATGAACTGCACAGGGCACACCTTTCGCACTAAACCGAGCCCTTTAAACCCTTAAGCAGCTCAAATATACTCCCAAAAGCAGATTATGCCTCTTTTTTTTCAGTTGAATTACTTTATGTCTACTTTATTATCTATGTTGAAGATCCTACTTTCAAAATGTTCTCTGTGCGTAATAGTACATGATTCTATATATCCCCATAGTGCCATCTATAAATGAAATACTTTAAAATGTGGTCAAATATTTTGCAATGTGAATTGGTAAGGTTTCATGAATCTTTTAATCTTTTAAATTAAACTTAGCGTTAGTTCATGCAGGACACGGAAGTCTTTTGCCCGCTGATTGAGTTATCATTCTATCAGACACACACCAATCACAACCATTCTCACATCAAGATGTCCTTTTAAAGGAACACACTAGGGCTGCACGATTATGGCCAAAATGATAATCACGATTATTTTGATCAATATTGAGATCACGATTAATTATCACGATTATTTGTTGATTTAACCAAAACAAATTTTATTGTCACATTGGCTAATTATAACTGCTTTAACATCCATATTGAGCTACATTCCTCCTTTATTGAAGGATACTGTGAAGGAGTATACCATTTCAGCTGTTGTGCGACCGCTTTCCATACATGCACGTTTGCCGTAAGGTATCTACCTGACGAAATAGCAACGCGGATTTCATTGGCTCATTACACTGCTACTTGCATGTCTGCGTTGCGCTCTGATGCTCCGAAACCCACGTTAGAGGCAACATAAACATCGCTCTATGTCACGCTAGTAAACACTAATAACACGTTACACAGCAGGTAGCGTTAGCCTACCGTTAGCTACAGTAAACTCTAATAACACGTTACACAGCAGGTAACGTTAGCCTACTGTTAGCCACAGTAGTAACTGGATTAAATACAGCTAAATGCTGACAGCTAAACGGTGTAGTGTGAATGTATTTCCAACAACGGGACGTCCAACAGTCTGCTGCTAAAGCTACGAGCTAACAGACACAAACTAGCACTATGGTCACTGCTGTTGTCTGAAAAACAAAACATACGGGACATAATGTTGCGTTTACTGGTAAACTGGTAAACATTGTGACCGGCTTATGATGACCGACTGCTACCTGTTGTGTGATTTTCCTCCCGTTACTCCTCTGTCCTCTGTGACGTCTACATCTAGAAACTAAGCTGCACGGTGCAGGGAACAACTCTGATTGGCTCACAGAGGCACGTGATCAGACAGTGGTTTATGGAGCGCTAGAGTGACTTTGCAAAAACTTTGATAAGGAGCGTTCTATGACGCATTTTAAATATCGCTCGATCACGCAAATTTGATCGTGGGAAGCCAAAATCGTGATCGTGATTAAAATTCGATTAATTGTGCAGCCCTAGAACACGCCTAATTATTGGGACTTTGTCTTATTCCCCGTATCACCCAGAGTTAGATAAGTCCATACATACCCTTCTCATCTCCGTGCATGTTGTAACTCTGTCTGACGCCCCCACCGCTAGCCTAGCTTAGCACAGATCCTGGAGGTAACCGGCTCCAACTAGCCTACTGCACCGAATAAGTGACAAAATAACACACACATTTTCCTATTTACACGTTGTGATTTGTATAGTCACAGCGTGTACAAATAACAAGGTCACTATGCTTTTACTATCTAGTAATTGTTGACTCTATTACTCCAACTCTGAGCGAACTCCAGGTGAACTCTCTGCTCCTCACCACTGGGCTTCTCAGGTGCTGTGAGCAAATCACTCCGCCCAAGTAGCAGAAGTAGCAGTGCTTTGCCTTCTGAGAATATAGTTCCCAATATGTATACGGTTAGAAGATGGCTGTGTGTCATGTGACCTTGTTATTTGTACATGCTGTGACTATACAAATCACAACATGTAAATAGGAAAATGTGTGTGTTATTTTGTCACTTATTGGGAGCAGTAGGCTAGATGGAGCCGGTTACCTCCAGGATCTGTGCTAGGCTTAGCTAGCGCTGGGGGCATCAGACAGAGTTACAACACACACGGAGATGAGAAGGGTATGTATGGACTTATCTAACTCTGGGGGTTACTGTGACTAAACTAAAGTCCCAATAAGTCGGCGTGCTGCTTTAAATGTGACTCCCTCCTCACTGATACCTGCTACACTGATGCTGCTTCACTCACTGCTGCTGCTGTGCCTCCATCTCCCCAGCCTCCACCTTCCTAGTTCAGAGTCCTAACATGACTCAAAGTTTAAAATGGTTTTCAATGTCTTTCTTTTGGCTCACTCTTGTATACAGGGGGGTTTCTGCATAGCACTCCCTATTTCAGCTTAGCATGTTACTTGGCTGGTCCAGGGAGCTTTATCAAGAGTGGAGCCATCAGCTCCAAGCATAACTATTTCCATGTGTTGCAATCAATGGTTAATATGACGAGCGTGTTCCTGACTGAATTTACATTTTATCTACAATGTGACATGTTATTGTTTTCTCTTTAGGACATGGCCTGATGCTGAAGACACCACAGCAGACATAGCCTGCTGGTAATCCGATACCTTCCACCCTGGCTCATCTAGAAATCTCTGACTAGAGTTTGATCAGTTTTTCTGCAGCCCCCCTCTCTTAGAGATGGATTTGGGGCTGTCAGCCCACACTGGTTCCTGTGCCTGCACTAACTGTTGGAAGCATCAGAGTGGCTGTTGGTGAGGGACCCCCAACAGGCCCAGGATGCCAGGATGCCCATCACTCAGGACAACGCCCTCAGCATCCTCCCACTGCTGGAGAACTGGCACGGGGCTCAGACCACAAGATCACAGCAGGACCACAACCTGAATCAAGACAATTCTGGCTACAAGGTACCCCCCACATGTCTCTACATAAATATGGAATATCAAATACAACATTATTGCAGGGTATATTGCTGGAGTCAACTCATAGCCTTTAGAAAATGAGAGAGAAAGAGAGGTAGAGAAGGTGCACCATCACACTGGTCCTAGTTAAATCTATAATGATTCATTTTGTATCTAAAATTTTATTCTGTACATGTAGTATAAGTAGAAATATAAAGTACCATAAAACTAAAATATTCAAGTAAAGTATAAGAACCCCAATCAGTTACTTTTCGTTGGCTGTTCCAGTTCATATTATAAAGAAGAAGGAAAAACTCAGGTTATACCGGCCTTAGTCTCGCATTGCGAGACCTTCCTTCACAGTGCTGCGGGGGAGGGTCTGGCTAGTCCATACAGCATTCCTGGATGGGAGAAAAACGTGCTCTGGTTTATTGGCATTTCTTTAAACCAATCACAATCGTCTTGGGCGGCGCTAAGTGCCGGACGGAGCCACGGTGCCTCTGCTAAATAGTCTCAGGAAGGAACTTGTTTTGGTGGAACATGTGTACGTAGGGAGGCAAGCTCTGGAAATAAAATAGCTGTCGAGTGTGTGATGAGAATTTTACTCAATAAAAAGATGAATATAATTTGATTGTTGGTTCTAGCTCGGAGGATGTTTTCCGAATCGACTGGAGTTTAAAATGCCAACACAAACAGAGCAGAAGGAGACAGACATCCGGCCGAAAGTGAGGGACATCTGGCAGAACCTGCAGCGGCACTGGAAAACCCCGTACACAAAACGTCACCTAAAAATGGGGAAAATTAGAATCAAGAATCAAAAGTAGCTTTAGTCGTGCAAGAGAAACAAAGAAAACAGAAGGAAACAGACATCCGGCTGAAAAAGAGGGACATCCGACGGAATTTCCGGTGGCACCTGAATAATCCCGGAAATAAAATGTCGCCGATATAGACTATACCAGCCTTGATAGTCAGCAGCAACAGTGATGGAAAGTAATTTAAGGTACATTCAAGTAATATGCTTAATTACAGTTATGAGGTGCATATTACTTACTATATGTACACTTCTACTGGGAGGGATTCAGTCCCTTCTGTGCTGACTGCATGTTACTGGTTACTGTGCAGAGTCCGATTTACCTACACAGCATACCATCAACAAATACATATTATATATTGAACATGTAGGGTTCATTGTTAAAGGTCCTATGACATGGTGCTCTTTGGATGCTTTTATATAGACCTTAGTGGTCCCCTAATACTGTATCTGAAGTCTCTTTTATATAGACCTTAGTGGGCCCCTAATACTGTATCTGAAGTCTCTTTTATATAGACCTTAGTGGGCCCCTAATACTGTATCTGAAGTCTCTTTTATATAGACCTTAGTGGTCCCCTAATACTGTATCTGAAGTCTCTTTTATATAGACCTTAGTCCCACAATGAGCTTTCCTTAGGATGTGCCATTTCTGTGTCTGAAGCTATTGAGGAGGAGAGAGGGGGGGGGCAAGGTGGAGGGTGGGGGTGTGGCCTTGACCAACTGCTACTTTTCTTGTTTGAAAGCCATGATGTCTCTCTCTCTCTCATGGGTTGGCCAAATTCTCTGGGCGGGCAAAGCAGAGAAAGGGGAGGTAACCTTGCTTGTTATGACCTCATAACAAGCAGATTCCAAAACGGCCCATCTGAGCTTTCATTTTCTCAAAGGCAGAGCAGGATACCCAGGGCTCGTTTTACACCTATCACCATTTCTAGCCACTGGGGGACCATAGACAGGCTGGGGGAACTCATATTAATGTTAAAAAACCTCATAAAGTGAAATTTTCATGCCATGGGACCTTTAAGTAGTTATTTTGTTCATAATACTAATGCACTATTAAGTAAATTTTTTAAGTGCCTGACTTTTAACCAATTATTTAAACGGTATCAATAGTTTTACTAAATTAAAAGATGTTTCTTCCACTGCCACTACCACCATTCTGTTAAAGAAAGGGTGAAATAAGGCCAGAGGAAGGCCCCATATCTAAATGTACTTAGGGCCCCCACATCACTAAACCCGCCCCTATATATAGCTCAGTAGTGTAAACAGGAAGTGTCATTGTCCATGAGTTCTATTTATGGAAAACGGACCTGCAGACAAATGCTGTCGGAAACAGGTGTCAGCCAATGTGTCAGTGATGATGGCTATGTGGTTGTCTGAAGGACAGTTTCTACACTCTACCGCATTAGAAAAAAACATTTAGCCTTTCTTCATAAAAGTATGCGTATCCTCTGGTCAGTAGTTTTGAGTGTTGAAATACTGTAAACCTAGTCTCACATTGCCAGACCTTCCTCCACAGCGCTGCGGAGGAAGGTCTGGCTAGTCCACACAGCATTCTGGGATGGGAGAAAAACGTGCTGTGGGTTATTGCCATTTTTTAAACCAATCACAATCGTCTTGGGCGGCGCTAAGTTTTAGAAATGGGGAAAATTAATTCTCCACAAGAATACTCCACTAAAATCAGTTTTTAGGTATCCCACTCCTGTAGACAAGCACTGTAGGCTTGAAGGGGATCAATCTATAGTTAGCTTGGATGCCCAGCAGTTATGGATTCCAAAGGCCACTGTATCTATCAGTATTTATTTTTTTTTATTTATTATTATTATTTTTTGGGCTTTTCCACCTTTATTTGACAGGACAGCTAGGTGAGAAAGGGGAGAGAGAGGGGTAAGACATGCAGGAAATCATCACAGGTCGTATTCAAACCCTGCACCTCTGCGTCGGGGCATAAACATATGTGCGCCTGCTCTACCCACTGAGCCAACCCGGCCACACCACTGTATCTATTTTTTATGGTACTTTTGGTGGAGAAGGAATACATAATGATTGTGGGAAAGTGGCACAGTGAAATTCATTTGTGTGTCCTGGTGAAGTAAGTGTTGCTGGAAGCTTGGTGACGTAATGACTACTTGCTCTCTCAGTAGCTGACAGCGCTGTAAGTCAACACAGTTAATTCAAGCGAATGTATTTGTGCCACCCATTCCCGTCTGATGACTGATTGCAGATCAAATTGCAGTTTATCCTCCAGCAGAGCAGGGTTATATAAAGCTGCTAATGTGATAGCTTCCGCCCTGTTGGACTCTGTGGCTCTCCACCTCCTCAACACTGCTTCGATGGTTTGGTGTAGCTTGCAAATTCGCATATGAAAGTTCAGAGAATATGAACTCAAAGCGAAAGAAAGAAACCCTTTCTTGGTGAGCTTGGTGTAACTGGGCTCCAAGACATTTGTGTGAATGTAAATGTAATCTTTGTTCAATCGTATATATTTGTGAGCTGATGTACATCTGTAGGAACCAACGGACTTGGGGCTGAGAACCACATAGTAGGGAAATCAGGAAGTATCGAGAGACGAACACTGGTTTTGGTCTTTTCTTAGGATTTGTTGATGATAAGAGAAATATAGAATATCACCAGCCTTATCCTTTAAGTTAAAGCATATTGACTCTATCAGGCAAAAACCTTGTATGTCCAAAACCATTGCTTTTCAGAAAATAAAATTCATTGGAAAAACATTTTCTCAGACATAAAGGGAGACCGAAAGCATTAATTTATGGAAAAAAAAATGTATAATGAAATGACTATATGTTTTTTATCCTTTCACTCAGCTGTGTCGCATATGATTTGTTGG
The DNA here is from genome assembly GCF_004354835.1 of Perca flavescens. Classification (NCBI taxonomy): domain Eukaryota; kingdom Metazoa; phylum Chordata; class Actinopteri; order Perciformes; family Percidae; genus Perca; species Perca flavescens. The sequence goes on from NC_041335.1 coordinate 1,523,831, forward strand.
TGACAACTTGTCAGATTGTTTTGTGTGCCGGCCTGCTAGTAAACAATTTTTCTGGTCATATATAACCATGCAGCGTTTCAGCGTTAAAGACTTTTCCTCAGATGTTGTCATCCAGCTTCATTCACTGATTGGCTTCTCTTCTTCTTCCTCCAGCAGGTGGATCAGGACTCCTACCAGAATGGGGAAGGGGATAGTGTGTGCAGTAGCAGCAGTGTTAACAGTGTTAATGTGGAGGACATGTCCCTGTGTCTGGCTGCCATTCACAAGTTGATGGAGTACATTAGGTTCAACTTCATGGACGGTGACACAGCTCCGTCAGCCAGCCCTTCCTCCTGCAGGGAGGGGCTAGACGTCGAGGTTCATGCCGTTTCTCTCAGTAAGGACGAGGGGGATAGTGCCGAGTTTGGCCTCAGCTTTGGGAACATCCCTATTTTCGGGGATCCTGATGGGAGAAAGAAGGGAGGCCCGAGGAGAAGGAGGGACCAGGGCCCCATCATGGATGTGGGCTGCATCTGGGTGACAGAGGTGAGGAAGAAGAGCCCAGCAGCACGCTGTGGGGGGATCAAACTGAGAGACGAACTGCTGTCACTGAACGGACAGCTGATGGTGGGAGTAGATGTCAGTGGAGCCAGGTAAGACAATTTCTTTTTTTCCCTTTTTATAAAAATGTGGGGCAAATGTGAATCGTCAATTTGGTCCACTAAAAGTGCTGTCTTCGCTGCTGACGGACTCAGATTATTATTCTAAGTATCTGACAACATTATGGAAAGGATCCCTACATAGAAACGCCTTTTCAAAACCTCCACCAGACTCCATTTAAAAAACAATACTTTTAGGGTGTATAGAGCTAACATATTTACACATGTAAATCGGTAAACTACGTGTTTAATACACATTACACATTAAATAGACATAGGAAAAATATACAAAAAGTATTATTAGAAATATAGACAGATATAGACAGGGATAGATGGATGGTTCATCCAATCCAATCAGGCATTGTAGCCAACCTGTGTAAGATCTGACACACTAGCGGCATTTTGACATACATCAACTCATCAACGATGGCTACTCTACTACTTTTTCTGTCTGTACCGGGCACCCATGCGTGGGAACGTATTTTATAAATGTGCCGGCAAGACTATGTTCACGCCCTTACACACTTTCATCAGCAAGGCCTGGCATTAATGCTGTCAGCGGCAGCTAGCAGTGTCACATTTCTGGTGGCACCCTCAGATGTTTGTGGCAGCTGCTGTTGAGATACATATATGTATAATTAGGTTTGGGTATCGAAACCTGGTGCCATTATGGCACTGTTTGCTAAACGACCTGTGTCCTCTGGTGCTCCAAAACTAAAACAAAATTGCAGGCAACAGCAGCGTCACTGCACATGACGCTAGTTAACATTACACTTGGCAGCAGGTAACGTTAGCCTACCGTTAGCTAGTAGTGGGCTTTAACAAGAGACACCATGGACAGTCCCACTGTCTGAGTTGTCGGAGAAACAACATCTACTGCACTTAATGGTGCGTTCAAATGCACCTGGCATGCTCATGGTGCATTCAGGTGCACCTCGAGAAACAAGCTGTTGTTGTAAAGTACCCTTCTTGCATCTAGTGGTTCTTCTCTTTGTTGTTTGTTGTTAGTGCAACTAACTGGTGAAATAAGTTATTATTACATTTTAAATACATCATTTAAATTTGACCATAAGGCCTTAGTAATAAACAAGCCTTTGTTTAAGGTCTCCAACTGTCCCTTTGTGCTGTTTATTTATTTTTATTTATTGGTTCAGGCACCGTTTAGACACTGGCACCGTTTCAAAAGTATTGTTTTTCCACCGGTATCGGAAAGAACCCAAACCATACCCAACCCTATGTATAATACATCCATGGTGAGATGACATGTTTGTGCTGCTGTTCCGAGAGATGCCAGACCCTTTCGAAGGATGCTACTGTACTATACTGACCTAAATGATGGGGACATGTTGCCTATTTTTGGCACTTCTGGCATTTTGATTATTTTAAATTCATAAATTTTGAAATATTATACAACATCATGAAACTTATACCATAATGCTCCACTTCAATGGCTGTGCCCCCGCAGCTGAAGTCCCTCGCGTAGAAGGAATTGTTTGGGTCTAAAGCAGCTCCAAAACTTTCGCAATGAAGAAACAGATGAGGAAATTTCTAGGAGCAGATTGTTGAGCCAACAACTCATTAAGTTATACATTTCTGACTTTCTTGTATCACCCAAGTCCACTTTCCACTTCTTTGTGAAACAAAATGTAATTTAATAGATACGCTATACAGAAAGCATAAAGAGATTACCTCCACCCACACAGGTGGAAATGTATGACTGTAGTTTTTCCTTATGATATTTGAACCTGGATCCCTTCAATGCTTTTTTACAGTTACCTGGCTGACCAGTGCTGGAATGGAGGCTGTATCTACCTAATCATGCTGCGGCGAGTAAAGCGAAAGGCTCCTCCCCCTCCCGGTAACGCGAATGGCAGCGGCAGCACCCCTGTCAGCAGTGACAGCTGTGAAGACCAGCAGCAGGCCAGAGCCACTTCTGAGTCCTCCGACAACTCTGCAAACTGCAAACGCACACGCAAGCTTGGTGTCATATCCCGATCGTCCTTTACCCGAGACAAAATGGACACTACCGACTCAGGACTCCAGAGCTGTTACAACGGCTACAATGGCTCTTCTGTCCCCACTGATGCAGCAGTCAGTCCTCCGGGAGAGGACTCCGGCTGCATCCTGTCCACATCCACAGAGGAAAGCCCAGACGCCTTTCCTAAGGCCAGAACTCTTCCCCAGCGTCTACACGGTGGAGGCACTGCCACCCTGCCTGCAAGGTGTCACAGTCAGCTGTTAGAATGCAAAATGGATTCTTTCAGCAGTGAACCTTCCAGCCAGGTAAGACACGCTGCAGACCTACAGAGCTCTGATTTAATGCTCAATCACAGGGCGGACAATTTGTTATTCTAAACAAAACAAAAATAAATAAATGTTAACCGTTTACTGCCAGTAACAGTTTTGACCGATTTAATACAACAGTTTAACAGTTAAACAATATTATTACAACAATAGTTAAAAAAGTGTTTTGCGTTCTGAACTTTATTTGAAAGTCATGCAAGGTAATTAACAGACTTTACTCTTTTTTTTTTTTTTTTTTTTAAAAAGATACATCCAGTACCTGGATTTATGCTGACACAGCAGGGGAACCATTCACAGAGGGAAATTAGTAATGTTTGCAGGGGTGGGTGGCTGGACTGAGAGGCTGAACTGAATGGTTCATCATTCCTTTTGTCTGGGCCACGTTCAGCCCTGACACAACGTAGCAAAACTGAAACGGGTGCGTTGAAAACTCTGCTGTGTGCGCATGCGTACTACATTTTTATTGTTTATAGTTTAATGAACATGGTTCATGATAAGTTTATAAGTTAGAGTCTTTGGCGATTATACTCAATACGCAATGTTAAATAATAAGGGGTATAGAGGCCGTAGATATATACAGTTCCTCCAGAAAAATGTGATTATGCGATTGCATAATTCGATGCATAATCAGCCAAAGTCCGCATATTTCTGCGGGGGCCGCATTTTTTCAAATACGCTGCACTTTCGCCGCATAGATTGCCGATTTTCGCGGAAAATATGCGGGGCTTGTATGATTTCATAATCCCCACATTTTTGTTGCAAAAAAGTCCCATATATCTTAGCAGGAAGATGAAAAATGTTTACTTCACACAAGAGCAGCCATTTTCCTCTGTTGCCATGGGAATGTTATGAAGTGACGTAATTACGCAAGGTGAACATCATCAAAAAGCAGGGTGTTGGGGGGGGGGAATCACTTTTTTTTCTCTTTTTTTCATCGCATAAAATTGCATAAATATCTTGCATATTCCATCGCATTTTTTAAGAAAACGTGCCGCATAATCAAGGATTTTTGCCTGCAACAATCACAAAAAAACTGCATTTTTCTGGAAGGACTGTATATTGGAACATCCCGCCGCTGGAGTCTAGACACTGGTTGAGGTGATGAAGGAATAAAGGAAGCGGGGAATGATGAGACCTGGAGGTGAATGGGTCGCATCGATTTAGCCTGAAATGACAACTGACAGCAGAAAAGAGTAGAACAGATTTAAAGTTTGAATGCAACACACAACACGATAGCTCTTGGTTTAACTGAAAGAGTAAACGCCCACATTCAGCTGATGACAATGTTTGGTTAGGTTGGGAGAGAGATAAATGTGAAGCATAGTAGTCTTCCTGAAAGAACTTACGACTTTTAAAATGAATGTGGTTGACCACATTTTGGCATTCTGGAAGCATTTCTGTTTGTAAATGAGTCTGTACGTCCACGAGATGGATGTAGAACAGGTGAGATCTTTGGCCACTGTGTGAAGATGTGTGAATGTTCTTGTTTGTGCGGACAGTTCCTACACAGACGAGTTTTACACTGGCTTTCATTAATGAAGCCTCTATGAATTATTTTCATAGAGTAATAAAACAAAATTAGTAACTCAAAACCTCAACTGGAAGTAGTTTTTAGGAGTGTGTTAGTCTATATCAACGATGTTTCATATACAGGATTGCTCCATTGCCGCTAGAAGATTAGCTGTCCCTCATTTTTGGCTGGATGTCCGTACCCTTCCTCTTTCTTTAAGATGACATTTTAAATCCGGTGGATTTGTGAGGACTATGGTTAACTGCTCCTCAGATCTCTGCAGGGTAAATCCAGACAGCTAGCTAGACTATCTGTCCAATCTGACTTTTCTGTTCCAAGACTAAAACTACTTTTGAACGTACACACGTTCCACCAAAACAAGTTCCTTTCAGAGACTATTTAGCAGAGGCACCGTGGCTCCATCCAAGGCAATTGTGATTGGTTTAAAGCCCCAGTGTGTAATGTGTTTAGTTGTTCATTATCAAAATCTGTATTGCCCTTCACAAACTTGTCCTTTTTCATGAATATTGACCACCACCATCAATTTCAAGTATTCCTATTAGCTTGGGATTTTACATTTGCGTTTGCATGAACTGGGGTAGACAATCCATAATGATGCGCCATCTTGAAATACAGTAAGGGCGTTTTCGACTCACAGCTGCTGCTAATGGGTATCGTAGCTTCCCGGCCCCGGCAAGTTTGAAGAAGGAAACGTGGAGGACCACACGTATTCAAAATCCAAATTTCACGAACAGGAGTCTTCTTCTTCGCCCAGAAAAAGAAAACGGAGATTGAAAAGAGCAAGAGACCGGCGTCATCAGAAAAAAGAGTGAACATTGGAGCTGCTTTGGAGGCACACACCAAATCCCAACTAGTTCATTATCCTCTGGACCGCTGCTCTCTCCTTTTCTTTCTCTCTCCTTTTCTTTCTCTCTCCTTTTCTTTCTCTCTCCTTTTCTTGCTCTCTCCTTTCCATCGGGTGGCATGCGTACCCGCTCGTGGTGTGAAGCGTGCGTCCGCGCCACTCTCCAACATGCCCTCCAACAACCACAGCTGATAGACGGCCTTTTGTACACCTTTGCTTTTTGAAGCATGAGGGCTACCGTAGCTGCAATACGTACTGTGAACTGCGTGGCAAAAGAGAGTTGATTGCGATATATGATCTAAACACTACATGGGAGAAGTTCTTACACAATGTAGCTTTAAAGACATTTGTGATTGGTTTAAAGAAAAGCCAATAAACCAGAGCACGTTTTTCTCCCATCCCAGAATGCTGTGTGGACTAGCTAGCTGCAGCACTGTGGAGGAAGGTCTGACTATGCGAGACTAGGAGTTGGTATAACAATGAGTACGCTTGTCCTTTGAGCATTATCAGAGGGGGCATAAAGGTCACATCTAGTGGTGCACCAAATAATTGTCATGCAATTCTACTGCTCTGCAGAGCCTTTTTTTCCTCTTATAATAATATTTTCACCAATCCAGGAGGGGAGAAATCTGCAGAAAAGTGGCAGGGAGGAAGTCATGGTGGACAAAGATCCGGACATTTACAACGGCGATTAAAGTTACTGTCCAGCGTCTCGCACGCAGTTATATTTAGGCTACTAAAACACTTGATTAAGGTTCAGGGGTAAATATGGTGTTGTTGGGTCTTGGCTTGTCCAAACAGAACACTGAAAGTATTAATTATACTTTAGTTATCAGGGGCAGATTTTCAACAAAAATACTTTGGCAGTGAATGTTTTGCAGATATCAGTATCAATTTATCCAATACATGACTGGAAAAAAAGGATACTTGAAAACATATTTGCTGGTGTAAGTCAGTTGTGTATGAATATACTTTTACAGTAGGCAATAAATTTAAGGTTTTTCTGCCCCATAGTGGCCAAAAATATTCAATACAGTTCTTTTTTTTTTTTTTTAAACCTCTTTTTATCGAGAAATACAGATTATGAACAGACACATCGTTACAGATATGAGTTTTTCCTTTTTCTTGCACATAACAATCCCCTCTCAACCCACCCCATCCCACCCTGACTGGACCAAATAAGAAATAATTAACAATGCAGACAGTTATAAATAAAATACATACTTAGAATTGAAACATAAACAAATATGATTACCGTGAAGGACGGCACGCCTTCAAAACTCTGACGACACACCATAGGGGAATACTATAGCCAGGTGTCTATATATAGTGTAGCTGGAATATGGAGGGGGGCAGTCAATCCTTCAGAGTCGGCCAGGTTGGTCACTCACTACACCGGTAGGGCCTGGAGGTTGCTAAAGTATGACAACAGAGATTCCCACACTGAGAGGAATTTGTTAGAGCCTCTTATTGTAAATTTAATCTTCTCTAGATGTAAAAACAGCATTACATCCTTAAGCCATTGTGCTGCAGTGGGCGGGGAGTTTGACTTCCAAAGTAGCAAAATACGTCTACGTGCCAGTAAAGAGACAAATGCTATGATGTTGAGTTGATTTTGTGTCAAGTTTGTGCCTTCATCTGGTACACCAAATATGGCAATTGTAGCGCATGGTTCTAAAACTGTCCCAAGCACTTCAGACAGTACATCAAATATAGTTGACCAGTATCGTGCTAGTTTATGGCATGACCAAAACATGTGTGTCAAGTCTGCTACATTAACATGACATCTTACACATTTGCTATCAACATTAGGATAGAATGAGGATATCTTAGCTCTACACCAGTGTAGGCGGTGAAGAACTTTGAATTGAATTAGACCCAGTCTTGCACAGGAAGTGCTACTGTTCACTCTTGTTAGAGCTTTAGTCCAAACGTCTTCTGAGATTCCAGTTCCAAGTTCCTCCTCCCACGCAGTTCTGATCTTGTCTATGTTGACATCATCAAGTAACATAATCATTGAATATGAATGGGCTGTGAAACCTTTCAACCCAGAAGGAACTTCTAAAAGTGAGTCCACTAGGGATTTCTCCGGGAGAGCAGGAAATTGTGAGCTATGGCTCTTAGCAAATTGGCGGGCTTGAAAGTAATGGAATAAGTCAGTTTTTTGAAGGTCATATTTAGAACTCAAGTCATTGAAACTAGAAAATATGCCATTCCTGTAAAGATCCCCAAATCTGTGGATCCCTTTCCTATGCCATCCTGCAAAGGTCTGGTCTAATTTGGCTGGTAAAAACGTGTGATTGTTACACAGCGGGCTCTGAATCAAAAGTGTCCTCTTCGTGTTAGCATGCCCTCTAAACTGAGTCCATATTCTGAGAGTGGAGATGACCACTGGGTTAGATGTAAACTGAAAAATCTTGACAGGGAGGCTAGATGTCACCAGAGCGTGTATACACGCTCTGGTTGACACACATGACCTGCTCTCCAACTCGCACCAATCTGTATCTGGAGATTGCACCCAATGTGTTATTTTGTGGATGTTTGCTGCCCAGTAATAGCTCCGAAAATTAGGGAGGGCCAACCCACCTACTGCTCTTGGTCGCTGGAGTAGGGCTTTACCTATCCTAGGAATCTTACCGTTCCATATGAATCTTGAAATTAACGTGTCTATCTGATGGAAAAAGGATTTTGATAAGAAAATAGGGAGACATTGAAACAAAAATAGAAACCTTGGTAATATATTCATTTTGACACAGTTCACTCTGCCAGCTAAGGTCAAATGTAAGATATCCCACCTTTGTAAATCTGATTTAAGTTTGGCAATGAGTGGGGCAAAGTTCCCATCAAAAAGATCTTCGAAGACAGGAGTTATATTAGTGCCCAAATATTTGAAACCTGACCTTGATATATGAAATGATAGAGCATGATCTGGGATCTTCCTCGCTGATTCATTTACAGGCAAACATTCGTTTTTCGATAAATTAAGTTTGTAGCCAGAGATCTGTCCAAAAGTGTGCAGCAGTGTAAGTATTTTATTGATACCTAACAGTGGGTCTGATATGTAGAGCAACATATCATCCGCATAAAGGGATAGTTTATTTTCCACTCCCCATCTAGGAATACTCTGTATGGAGGGTGTAGATTTCAGGGCGAGGGACAATGGTTCTATTGCTAATGTAAATAAAAGTGGACTAAGTGGGCAACCTTGTCTGGTGCCTCTAGATAAGGGGAAATTTTGTGAGCGGAGCTGGTTCGTGATCACCGATGCTTGTGGGGAGGAGTAAAGAAGTTGGATCCACTGGCTAAAAGTTTTACCAAAACCAAATTGTTTCAATGCAAAGAAAAGGTAATCCCATTCTACACGGTCAAAAGCTTTTTCCGCGTCTAACGACACCACAACTTCTGGTACGACATTAGGTGAAGGACTGTAAAGTACATTTAAAAGACGTCGCACATTAGAAAATAAGTAACGCCCTCTAATGAAACCTGTCTGGTCGGTTGAAATCAGGCATGACAAGGGTGCCTCCAATCGCATCGCTAACAGTTTCGAAAGTATTTTGACATCAGAATTTAACAGTGATACAGGTCGGTATGAACCACATTTAAATGCGTCCCTAGCAGGTTTCAGCAAAAGTGTAATAGATGCTTCGGTAAGGGATCCAGGTAATTTACCTTGGGACAAGGAATGGTTAAACATATTTAATAACAGGGGGGCTAGTTGACCAGAAAATTTCTTATAAAAATCAATAGGGAAGCCATCGGGCCCTGGGGCCTTCACATTTTGCATTGAAGAGATGGCAAAGGCAACTTCTTCAAGGCTTAGCGGTTGATCTAATTGCTCTTTTTGGCCATCAGAGAGGGTAGGAACTCGTATTTTATCAAAAAAAATTCACAAAGAGTGATGTGTCTTTAAGTGATTCTGAATTATACAAATCAAAATAGTAGTCTTTAAAAATATCATTTATTTTGAGAGGATCTGTAGTCAGTTTTCCTGTCGCATCTTCGATTTGAGAAATATGTTGTGATGCCGATTTAGATTTTAGTCGATGAGCTAAAAAGCCGCCCGCCTTTTCACCATGTTCATAAAACATCCCACGCGAACGCATAATAAGTTGCTCTGTTTCCAAGTAGAAAGTAAATTATATTGAGTTTGGAGGTCAATTCTTTCTTTATAGAGTGATGGGCTTGGAGATGTGGAACACTTCATATCTAGATCAAATATCAAATCTATTAACTGTCGTCTTTTTTTGTTCCTTTCTCTATTCTGGTAGGCCGAATATGCTATTATTTCCCCTCTAATAACCACTTTAAATGTTTCCCAAAGTAATGACGGAGAAACTGAGTCCGACTTATTAGTTTCCAAAAACCTGCTGATGGCTACAGAGATTAAATCGCAGAACTTCCCATCTGACAGTAATGTAGCATTAAAGCGCCACTGAGGACGACTAGTGTAGTTGTGATCAAAAGAGAGATCCATAAGTATGGGGGCGTGGTCTGATTCTACGATGGCGCCGTATTCAACCTTCTCCAAGCAGCCCATCAGTTTTTTATCAATAAAAAAGTAATCAATTCTTGAGTACGAGTGATGGACGTTAGAATAAAAAGAAAAGGTCTTACACTGAGGATTCAAAAAGCGCCAGGGATCCACACATGCTGCATGATCGAAAAATCTTGAAAATGTACTGGCCATTTTCGAAAGGGTATGTACTTTAGGGTTGGATCTGTCTAAGTTGGGGTCTATGACACAGTTAAAGTCACCCCCTAAAATCAAAAAATGATAATTTAGATCTGGCAATTTTCCGACAAGTTGTTGCACAAACCCCACATCATCCCAGTTAGGAGCGTACAAGTTCACTAGTATAAGCGGTGTCAGGAGGATCCGTCCGGGGACAATAACATAGCGGCCTTGTGGATCAGATATAGCACCAGGTGAGGTAAACTGAATTCTCTTGTGTATTAGTATTGCTGTCCCTCTTGCTTTAGAATTAAAGCTAGAGTGAAAGATTTGTCCCACCCACTGCCTTTTTAAACATAGTTGATCAGATTTACGCAGGTGGGTTTCCTGAAGGAATATAATATCAGCTTTTAAATTCTTAAGGTGGGTAAATATTTTAGATCTCTTTACTGGACTGTTGAGCCCTTTAACGTTCCATGATACAAACCTGATCGCTGACCCCCCACACCTACCCTTTAAATTGTTAGTCATAGCTACACAATAAAGTTATGAATACAGTGTGCATGACTCGTTTTTTCATAACCATGCACATGTCACGCCTACCTCCCTCAACAGACAGCATATAATGAAACCCAAAAAGTTTACAGTAAATATAGAAAAGAAAAAAAGGTCCAGTCGTTAGCCCCCACATCCCCAAAACATTCCCTTTCTCTGCCAAACTGGCAGCACGAGGATTCGTCCCCCTTCTGAACACTTCCAACAATTCACCTTAATCTCCTAAATTTTGCTTTTGAGAGCTCCTGACTAAAATGGAACACACAAACTCTGAACATAATTCAAGCTCCAGTATTCAGCCCTATGTAATAACACGTGAACATGCCCTAATAGAATAACAAATCTGAATGTCTTAAAACACCCAGGGTTAATCATACATAACAACGTAGCAAATCAAGAATTACTGTAGGCGACATTGCGTTAGCTATGACTGTTACTTTACCCGACGTTATTGAATAGCCAGCGTTCAGTTAGTCCTCATGTTCAGGACCAGCAGAGATGCCGGCCTTCCTCTCAATACTACGAGTGTAAAACGCCTCAGCCTCCGACGGTGTCTCAAACATCAGTGTATCCTCCATAAGACACTCGTGAGGCGCGCTGGGTAGAGAAGCCTGAATTGGATTCCTTCTGATACAGGGCTGATTTGACGTTCTTGTAGGCTGCACGTTTCTTAGAGAGGTTAGCACTGAGGTTGGGATATAGTCTTAGTGCATGTCCCTTATACTGCATCTCATTCTGTCTAGCCCAGCGTAGTGCCTTCTCCCGGTCTTGATATTTATGGAAAGCAACGATGATGGCTCGAGGTGGCCGCCCATCTTTGGGTTTCTGCAGTAGAGCGCGGTGCGCCCGGTCCAGTTCGGGCGGGGTGGCAAACACCTGGTTCCCCATCATGTCCTTCAACAGCGTAGAGACGAAAGTTACCATATCACCGTTGGGTTCACTGCCCTCTGGCACATTTATTATACGGAGGTTTGCCCTCCGAGAACGGTTCTCCAAGTCGTCGATGCGGTCCACCAGTGTAGCATTCACCGCCTCTAGTTCAGAGACGGCTTTCTCCACTTTAGAGAGGGCTTCAAAGTTCTCGCCTGCAGTGATCTCCACAGATGTAACTCGTTGTCCCAGTGTATCCACCATTTCCCGAAAGCTAGCTATAGATGACTGGATAGGTGCCAGAGATGCTTGAATGAGTGTAGCCATGTCTTCTTTGAGATTTTTGCGTTGTTTTTCCATTTCTGCCGTTAGCATTGCAGCGAGTTCGCTGCTAGCTGAAGCCGACGCCATATTAGCCACTTTGCTACTCAGCGTTGGTTTCTTCGGCTCTGTATCTCCTCTGGTCTTTTGAGTGCTCGGCATGTTCCGATCGTGTAATTTCGGTAATAAATGAGAAAAAATAAACCAACTGAAACTGTTAACTCGACGCCAGTACGTATATTAGAGAGTTTTTATCGCAGTTAAATCCAAGGTATCAGGAGCTTCTCGTTGGCACGTCTTGTCGGTGGGTCAATGACGTGACGCACATTTTTTTGTGTCTATAAGGTTAAATTAAATTTAAATACATTTAATTTAAAAAAAAGACAAACAAATTACATTAATACCTACTTTTTTAGAGGCCATATTTTAAAGAGTTTGGTTTTAATTAATTTTAAGAGAATAATTGGCGATTAATGGCAAAAATGTCTAAGTGGTGTAACCGTCAAAACTTTGTACCAACATTTTTATCTTGCTTAAAAAGGTCAAATTTCTTAATAAAAGATCCCATTAACTACTTGGGCATTAACGTAAATTAAAGGTTATTATACATATTTCCAATATATTTTAAAATGATGCTGATATTTATTTTAATAATTTAGGGAATCCTGTCAGTCATGCTAGCTTCCTGAAATGTCAAGTGGTGTAACCACCATTTAAGGTGCCATTTTGTTAAAATCAGCAAGAAGACCACATGACAGGAAGTTACATCAGAGAAAAGGACCCTGATCAGCATAACTGCTGCATCACAAGGTTAATAACTCTCTGATAAATATAAGTTAATAAGACATTTTTAGGTTAAGTTCAGTTCTTTGGTTCACATGTCAAATGGTATGACCCAAGTAAAACATAGAAAAAAATTATGTTGAATAAATATTTGTATTTAGTGTAAAAACAGTGTTTTGATTATTTACACCAAGGCCATATGCTGATATATGTGTCCATTATAATGCCTGACTAATTTGATTTTACATTGAAATGTCAAATGGTGTAACCGGTTACACCATTTGACTCCTATTACAAGCCTCTCAATTTTTGGCCAATCTTTTCAAATATAACTAGTTCAGTTGCTGGTCCAAGAGGTTATATGAACTTAATACTATTCAGAACTATTTGTATGTGTTTTTTGTTTGAATTTTTTAAAAGTGGTGGTAATTTATCCAACACTTAATTAAGATAGCTTATTTAGCTTGGCTAGGCTAAGTCATTATAGTGCAAGGCCTTAGTGTTTAAAAAAGGTTTTACCCTTAAATTAAAATTTCCATATCATTCCATTGCAATTTTACAATAATTTCTTAACAATTTAATAACACAGAATGAGGCAGTTGAACTGTGACCTCTAATGTGTTACAAGAACAGCAACTTTAAAATACCTAAAAATTCAAGGATTATTTAAGTATAAAATGTTACTTAAATATTAAAAATGCCATTGAAAAAATGCAGTTTATCAAATTGAATTCCGATAAATGCACCAGAATAAGTTAAAGAGGTCATATTATGCTCATTTTCAGGTTAATAATTGCATTTAGAGGTTGTACCAGAATAGTTTAACATGGTTTAATTTTCAAAAACACCATATTTTTATTGTACTGCACATTGCTGCAGCTCCTATTTTCACCCTGTGTGTTTAGCTCTCTGTTTTAGCTACAGAATGAGATCTCACTTCTATTCCATCTTTGTTGGGAGTCGCACATGCGCAGTAGCTAGGTAAGGACTACTAGCCAGTCAGAAGCAGAGTATGAGGGCGTGCCACGCTAGCAGCTAGGTGAGCATTATAACGTGTGTTACAAAGTGACCACGTTTGTCTCTGAAGTAAAGGCTGGACTACAATAGAGCTGTTTGGAGCAGTTTGTGAACAGTGTTTTCTGTTGGAGATGGTAAGTCCCTTTGGGGGGGACTTTGGGCTTTTTCACTTTGTAAACCTATGACATCCCAAAAAGCATAATATGAGCTCTTTACCTGTAAACATGTTAAAGGGCATGCACAACCCTAAACAGACTTGCTTCTCCTCTCTCTTTCATCTATCTACCTCTTTCTCACACACAAATACTGTTCACACACAATTTGTTAAGATGTTAGTTGTTTAATTTAATCTAATGAGTTATAATATATTTAAATATTTGTCATTGAAATGAAATGAAATGCCAAGTTCAGTAGTTTAGTGTCACTTACAAGCATCACGTCAGGTGGTGTAACTGGTTTGTGTCAAATGGGGTAACCAGTATTTTTCTTGAAAAAATGATAATGTGCAGGTAAATTTATGTTTGATAAAATGTAATACTCTACTCCACTGTAGAAACACAATTTTAAGACTTTTTACACAATTTGTCCAAGATTATTTAGAAAACAAATGTTTCCAGCACGTCTACCACTTGATATTGCAATAACAAATATAATTTAAATTTAGAAGTAATCCTAATCAAATCTATTTTTGGCTGAAATTTGGAAATAGGTAATAGTTATATTTGTATGAGTGCACTCACAAACAATGTAGTGGATGAAATATTAAATATTAATCATTCCTTTGTGGTTACACCACTTGACATTTTAGGTCCATTTGGTCCTACCTTTGTTAAAAAAAATGGTGAAAATCCTATTTCAAATGAAATAAAATGTACAATAACACAAAATATACATTTTAACGAAACTCAAGGATGCCTTCAAAAAATCTTTTTCAAAGTTTTTTCATTTTTTCATCTGCCCAACCCTTATTTGTCACTGACCCCACTACATGATCCAAACCGGAAGCCCTTCAATACAGTTCTAAACAAATTTACAAATTTTTATTGAAAAGAAATCTAACATTCTGTTCTTTTAACATCTTCTCATGTTATACTAACTCTACTACCTTCAAGGTAAATTGGTAGTGAAGCTGATCTAGAGAGAATGATTTGTTTGGATTCTTGAAACGATTGTTTGGGTACGTGTGGACGTGGCCTGAGACGAGGCATCAAAGCTTTCTCAGTCTTGTTTGACACTTGGAATTGATTAGCATCAGAAAAGAGGGTTGCTCTTTGGTTTCACAGTTGTGTGCTGAGTGGTCAGTAGCATTGTGGATGTAGGCGTGCAGTAGGAGGGGGAGTGGGATTAGGAGTATGACTATATTAGCAGCGAGACTCACAGGGACAGACACTTGTCATGGACTGTTTACCACACTAAAAGCAACTTCCTGTTGTGGTACACATAATCAATAACAATGGATTTATTTTAAGAACCATTTTAAACCAGGTTTTTTTGTAACATTGTAACATACAACAACCTGCAACAAGCAATTACCAAGCAACTGACACTAAACTGCTGATAAGACCCAAACCCAACAGCCAGAGATTAACCTACCTATTAACACATGTGTCTTAGGGGTTTCAACACTGACTGTTGTATAAAAGGGGTAGTAGTTTTAGTTGTGGTATGTCAAGCTTGCATGACTTGCAAAACAGCAATCCAGTTAGTGTCGTGAATGATGAATATTGTGTTGATGAACCCAAATCAACCCGTTTCAGTACTGAGATCAGATCGGTGTAGAGCTCTGGAAACCAAATGACTTCTGGTGGGGAAAAAAACGTCCCTTATAGTTGTCATACCACTTTGTCACAAAAATAGGAAATGCTCGCAATCCTTTTCCAAAATAATGAGCTTTCAAACTTGGGGTCCATAGTGCAGGTCCAGCAGCCAGGTTTTCAGTGATCCACAGATATGTGTACAGATGTCTGAGAGGATAAATAGGATCACCCCCCTACACCAACTGGGTAGAGGAAACCAGAGTGATGAGAAAGTGGTTAACAATGCATCAGTGGATTGAGATGGACAGCTGGCGTATCATCCCACCACATCAGGGGGATTGTAAATGAAGTATAATGTACATGTGTGTGCCCTAGATGCATGTGACCTCTTTTATATAAATCCTTTTAAGTTCACATGTTGTGTAAATGGCTGATTAAGCCGGGATCAGTGGCGGTGCAGAGGTTAAGTAAGACTATGGGCCATATTTCAATCGTGCAAGAGTAATGACTATCGCAACATGGTAGGTCAAGGTCGCAAAGACTGTGTGGGCGTCTCCAAGCACAGCTATATTGTAGAAATGGTTCCATACCATTTTTTCCGTCGCGATACCGATTCCGATACCTGACCTTGCATATCAGCCGATACCGAGTACTGAACCGATACCAATTCAATTCTACTTTATTTATAGTATGAAATCATTACAAGAGTTATCTCAAGACACTTTACAGATAGAGTAAATATATATAGATATAATTTACAAAGGTCCAACAATTCCAATAATTCCCCCAAGATCAAGCATTTAATGCAACAGTGGTGAGGAAAAACTTCCTTTTAGGCAGAAAGGGTTAAATTACGTGGTATCAGATCGGTGCATAAACTCCAGTACTCACCAGTACCGATACCAGCATTTTAGGCAGAATCTGAGGCTTTTCCGATACTGATACCGGTACTGGAACATTTCTACTATATTGCAGGAGGCAATGTGAAAAAGTACTGTCTGAAGTGGAACATAAATTGGGTGTGGTGATTAATAAATGCACATGATAACGTGCGTATTAAATTCATGACAATCCATCCAGAAACCAAACGCATCAGCCTTGTGGTGGAAGTGAAAGGAAAGTCAGTAGGATTCATCCTGTGGGGACCATAAATAACTAAATGTGGCATTTGTAGTTATTGAGATGAAGATGGACCGACCAACATTTGCAGATAAAATACAGAGTAAACCAAGGTTCACTAGTTATAAAGGGATACAGGCATTTTCTGTTTCATTAGTATTCCATAAGTACCACATAGGAAGATTTAAGCACATTAATAAACAATAATATGATAATAACAATCTTTATTTATAGAGCACTTTTTTTTAAATCATCAGGTTTTAAAAGACAACCGATAAAAAAACTACTTGCTGTATGAAAACCTGTAACAAGTAGGAAAAGGTAAGAATAGGAAAAACATTTTTTAAGGAAATACAAGACAGTTCAAAGGAGGTTAAAACTCAAATAAAATCAGGGAAGGCTGTCCGATAAAAGTTTGTTTAAAGAAGGAACTTAAAGGAGAACATGACTCAGCTGACCTGATTTTTTCGGACCAGAGCCTCGGGGCTCTGACTGCAAACGCTGTCAACTTCAGTGTTCAGCATGAGGATCTCAAAGTACGTGCCTGCGTCAGAAAGGAGGTCAGAGTCATGTCAGGGTGCAAGGCCATGAAGACCCTCAAAAGTGATCTGTCAAATCTTAAAATCTATTCTAAAACATACAGGGAGCCAGTGTAAAGAGGCTCAAATCTGAATCAGAATCAGAAAAGGATTTATTGCCAAGTAAGTAACACAAGGAATTTGCCTTGGTTGTTGGTGCATACTTATAATTAAACATTAATATGAAATAGACAAACAATAAATACAGAAACAAATTTATACATATAACTGTTTAACATAAGAGAAAAGAGGCTGTATGGATTAGTGCAGGATGTGCACAAAGGTTGAGGAATGTTCAACAGTTCAAGATATGTAGAATGTGCAGAGGACAGGTATATAGTCCAGGATGTAGGATTAAGAGTCTGTCAGTGGGGGTTCGGGGCCTTGTTAATGAGGCTGACTGCAGAGGGGAGGGTTTCAAACAGTTTGAGTCCAGGGTGAGAGGGCTTGGCTACAATGTTTCCTGCCCTGTACAGGTCCTGGGGAGATGGCAGATTGAGTTCTATACACCCTGGAGTCTATCAAGAGGAGCCATAATTACAACCCTCTGAATCAAATCAAATCGTGAGGTGCCGAGACATTCACTACCTAATCATATTCACATATTAACATATTCACAGAAAGAGTCCGTGCACTGCTCAAAGCCTCTTGCCTGCTCTCAAATGCCATAATCACGTAAAAAAAGAAGAAATGATCTGAGGATCAGACTATGGAACTTTGCAATCTGCACATGATTTTGATTTAAAGTTTTCTAACAATCTGTCGGTTCCTTTCAGCTTCATGATCCATGTATATTATTTGTATCTCTACTCTGAAGTGGTACATCGTTTGATGGGTGTTTGTTTTGTGCTCCTTTGCAGCCCAGAGAGGGCAGCCACATCTGGAAGATGCACATGGTGAAGGGCGAGGAGGGCCTGGGCATACAGATAACAGGGGGGCGTGGCTCCAAGCGCTCGCCGCATGGCATCATCATAACTCATGTAGAGAAGGCGGGCGCCATTCACAGGTACAGCTACTACTAACAAAGGCAGGGGAAATGGTCCTGCTCTGGCATGTTTTTATAGGTGGAGCTGATATTCCAGCGTCTCTATCTGAACTCCCCAGTGAATCTTTAGTACTATATACTATACTATACTATACTATACTATACTATAGTATACTATACTATACTATCGAGGTTAACATTTTATGAGTACCTCCCTACAGCACAATAATAATAATCTGTGCTATTGGTTTAGTTATAAAATGTTTAAAATTTGCTATGATGTAGTTTTTTTCTCAAAGATTTTATCCAAATCCTTCACCAAGAAGTTTTTGTGTTCAGTCAGGTTTGTTTTTTTGGATAGCCGAATTTCTCAAAATGTGTTAACAGACATTTGGTGTCATTTTGTGTCAGTTTTGGATGTTTTTTGCAATATTTGTAGTACTACCCAACAAATCTGGAATATGTATCCCATGATTGTCTCTCACTATGTATTTGGTTTTTAATGCTAGTCCAGATCCAGATCCAGGTACCATTTTTTGAAAAGAGATTGTTTTTTAATTTGGGAATTATAAAGATTGAAAGAAGTGTCAAAATGTGACATCTCACATGACTGAAGTGGTGAAGAATAGTTGTCTGTGTGTGTGCGTGTGCATGTGTGTGTGTGTAGATATGTAGAGTATGAGTAAATCGTAATATGTATGTGCGTGTTGCAGGGACGGTCGTCTTCAGGCTGGGGATGAGTTGCTGATGATTAACGGTCAGTCTCTGGTGGGTCTCACTCATCAGGAGGCTGTTAATATCCTCCGTTCCACTTCTGGTCTGGTCCAGCTGGTGGTGGCCAGCAGGGTCAGTGTACACACACACACACACACACACACACACACACACACACACACACACACACACAGCTGCCTTTTGAAAACAAATGTGGCTTCTTCGAACTAAATATTACCATAGCCCCTAAGGTGCAAAGTTCAGAACAGTGGACAGAGAGTGGAGAAGAAGCTGAGTAAGATGCCAATTTATTTTTGCACTCTTGTACAACTGGACTCATGGCCACTACATTTTTATTTTTATTATAGGAAGAATTTTAGTGCAAGAGTCCAAGTGCAGAGAACCCGCTACATGTGCAATTTCAGACTCAAAGTACTCGTAGATATACAGTACCATCAGTTCCTGCCAGGGGGGGTTTCAGTGGAACGCTCCAGACAGCTCCAGAATCAGCACCCTGGACAGCAGTCAGGACACACACAAACACACATCCTTATCTCTTAAAGGTGCAGGAAGTGATTTTGGGCAACTGCCAAACAAATACAACCCTCCCCCCCCTTCAGAAGCTCCGCCCCCCAGATTCACAGACAGTTAACTACTGGCTGACTGGCTGTCCTCACTGTGGGATGAAATTTGAGTCACAATTTTCATTCCCCCACCCCCCTCCCCCAACATATGAACATATAGAGGCTCCTGCTGTAACATGATGCAGTGTGAATGCTTCTGTTCCTGTTGGAAACGGACAACACAAATCTAACCATGTCTTTTAACAGAACATCACATACCAACTACACATAATTGAAAATAACATCCACACACTAATTCACAGTAACTCTCTGTCTGTGCCCTGCAGGAGGAGTCAGATGTGGGTTTTGAGCGCTTCCCATCCACCAGTCTGCCGGACCTGGTCAGCACCTGCAACTCCTTGTCCTCCCTATCTCACATGGCCCCCTCTCGCTTACCCCAGACTCCCAACTGCAGCAACCCCTACCTGGTACACAGAGATAACATGGTAACACTTCATAATAATGGTACTTGAATTATCATGAATTCATGCATGAAAAAGCATGAAATAATTAATGTACTACTTCATGAACTATCAGTAAAGTAGACATGGACATCATTAATAAATCAGAAATCATGATGATTCAAATACCTTAATTGATGCATAACTTAACATATTGTTCCAGCAGACAGTCATGCATGAGATACTATTAACCCTTGTACATTACAGATAGTTCATCCAGTAGCCTACTACATGAGTGAATTCATGATAACTCATGTACCATTATAGTGTCACCGATGATATATACTATATGTGTGTGTGTGTGTGTGTGTGTGTGTGTGTGTGTGTGTCTTGGTATCACTTTAGTTAGTCTGCTCCCATCTATAGCAGCGTGTCTCACAAAGCAGAGTTAGTGGCCAACTGGAGGACAGTTAGTTATTTGGTCAAAGGTTTCAGCTCCTCCTGCAGGATTCTGAGGTGTCCCGGGCCAGATGGGATGTCTAATCCCTCCAGTGTGTTGGCTCTGCCCTGGGCTCTTCTACCATTTACAGTACAGCAGAGCAGCGACAGAGTGCTCATTTGTCATTGCTACATGATAGGGCTATACAATATACATATATTTAGTGTGTACCCAACAGAAGTAGAATGGCATTAAACAAAGGTAATGTATTCATGAAAATGCTTTACGAACTGACAATTAAAATAAATATTGTTGTGTGGTTTAAATGTGGAAGTACAGATATCAGACAGTCCATAGGTGTTTAGGAAGAGATGAACTGAACATCCCTGTGTGTTTTTGTCCTTACAGTTGACTAACTTGGAGAAACTAGAAGGAAAAAGTCCGGGAGAGGTCCCCAAAGGATCCTGCGCCAGCCCCACACCTATGAAGAACTGCAGTCGATCCCAGGGTTGGTATTACATTAACAGAAGATTTTTTATTTGCAGACTTTTTAGAACAAGCATGGGCTAAAAAGAAAGACTGCTTTGGATTGATGATTCTCTGTCTGGAAGTGACATTCCCTGCTTATTTATTTATTTCTCTATAACTGTGGTTTGGTTTTATCTATGAAATGTTTAGTTGAAGTTGGACCACTTATGGGTTACACAATCGTGTTGTGGCTGCTGAAATATGTTTTTCTTTTGTTCTTTATTTTGTGCAGAGTAGAGTATGTCATGTGTGGACATAGGGACCTGATGAAATGTCTTTTGTATTGGTGTCATGTAATTCCGTGTGGGATGGGCCACTTAGTGGCATACACGTTAATTAAATATCATATCATATATAACACCGAAATGGTTGAAACAATGCAGCATCAGCTTTTTTAACATTATAATCATAATCACATTGGTATTATATCTGTGTTGATAGATAGAATCAATAAATAAGGTGATACCGGCTCTATTTCTACAATGGAGCTCCAACCAGTTTGTTATTTTCCTGTAATTGATATTTTTTTGCTAGTAATTGTATTCTTGTAAATGGACTGTATTTATATAGCGCTTTAACATAGTACAGGAACCATTCACCATTCACACACATTCATACACTGTGGCTGAGGCTGCTGTACAAGGTACCGTCTGCTCATCAGATAAACATCCACACTCATTTACACTCTTTTTTTTTCTATATTTATCTATTAATAGATAAGGTACCAGCAGGTTTTGGAAATATGTCTGTCTATGAATGCTTTATATCATGTTTTGTGTGCATTCCTCATATAGAAATCGACATCCATCTACTATAGATTTCGCTGGTATGATGTATATTATTATGGTTACTATAGAGGGGTTGTATTTAAGTTTAACTTTATTGATAGTAATGGAAATGTGAATGAATGTTATGTATTTATGACTGATTTCATGTGGAAGTTGTTGATTGGTGCAGAAAAACAGTCCCCTCCTACAAAAGATGGCTTCTCAGGATGACACCATTTGCCTGAAGATGGTCTATTAACAAAAAGTCGGCTATTATTAAATGAATTACTTTTTGCAAGTTGAACAGTAGGGGTCGACCCATACTGGTTTTTCAGGGCCGATAATGATACCAATTATTAGGCTTTAATTAAACCGATAACCAATATTTGGAACCAATATGCATTCACAGTGAAAATGAAAATCTTAGCAATGCCACATCTTGCATAAAAAGACGTAAGTAAATGTTATTGTAACAAACTAAAAATACTAAATTTAACTACAGTAAATGTCCATTTCAAAATAATATATAACTATTGAAGTGTTGACTGAAACCGGAGCAGAGGGAGAGACACAGCTGCAGCGGAGCCAAAGTAGTGCACTTTTTAATTTTATTATATTAACTTTATCGGTTATCTAAAATAAACACCGATACAGATAATCTGCATGTTGCCAAATATCTTCGATCCCTATTAGACCGTGTGCGAGAGTTTCTTTGCTACTTTTGACCTGCTTGTCCCCCTCTGATGCACCTGTCTCAGCGTTGTAGATGTGCAAAGTATTTTTCTGTACTAAGGCTACATTTACACCGCTAATCCTTAAAAAACCTGGTCTGCATCCCTCCTCTCTCAACAACTACCGCCCAATATCCAACCTCCCCTTCCTGTCTAAAACCCTGGAACGCATAGTCGCCTCACAACTACAAACCCATCTTCATGCCAATAACCTATTCGAACCTCTCCAATCTGGTTTTCGCCCCCTCCACAGCACTGAAACTGCCCTCCTCAAAGTCCTCAACGACCTCCTCACCTCTGCTGACGCTGGTTCCCTCAACATCCACATCCTCCTCGACCTGAGTGCAGCCTTCGATACTGTGAGCCATAACATCCTGCTCACCAGACTCAAAGACCTCGGTATCGAAGGTACTGCACTCAGCTGGCTCCACTCCTACCTATCCAACAGATCCCACTTCATCTCTCTCCATAACCACACCTCTGCCACAGCCACAGTCACTGAAGGTGTTCCCCAAGGCTCCGTACTTTGCCCCCTCCTCTTCATCATCTACATCCTCCCTCTTGGTCAGATACTCCGCCACTTCAACCTGGACTTCCACTGCTATGCTGATGACACCCAGATCTACCTCAGCACCAAATCCCCCCACAATCCTCCCCTGTCCCACATCAACTCCTGTCTGTCAGCTATTAAAACTTGGATGCAACACAACTTCCTCAAACTCAACAGCGACAAAACAGAATTCCTTCTGATCGGCTCCAAATCCACACTTAGCAAAACCAATAACCCCACTCTCACCATCGACGGCACCATTGTCTCCCCATCTCCCCAGGCCCGCAACCTTGGCGTTATCTTTGATTCCACCCTCTCCCTTGAGCCTCACATCCGTCAAGTCATTAAAACCTCCTTCTTTCACCTCCGCAACATAGCCAAAATCAGACCCTCTCTCACACCCCCCGCTGCTGAAAGACTCATTCACGCCTTCATCTCCTCCCAACTGGACTATTGCAACTCACTTCTCCTTGG
Source organism: Perca flavescens (assembly GCF_004354835.1). Taxonomy (NCBI): domain Eukaryota; kingdom Metazoa; phylum Chordata; class Actinopteri; order Perciformes; family Percidae; genus Perca; species Perca flavescens. The sequence continues at coordinate 1,547,035 of NC_041335.1, forward strand.
CATCAGCTCTACCAACATCAACCGACTCCAACTGGTCCGGAACTCAGCCGCCCGCCTCATTACCCGCTCCAAATTCTGGCACCACATCGCTCCAGTCCTAAAACAACTCCACTGGCTTCCTATTTCCCACCGGATCACCTACAAAATCCTGGTCCTCACCTACAAAGCCCTCCACCATCTGGCCCCCTCATACCTCACTGACCTCCTCTCCCCGTACCAACCCTCACGGTCCCTCAGATCCACCTCAGCCGGTCTCCTCTCCATCCAAAAGTCCAAACTCTGCAGTTTTGGGGACAGAGCCTTCTCCAGAGCAGCTCCCAGGCTCTGGAACTCCCTCCCCCAAGAGATCCGCACCTCTGAGTCACTCACCATCTTCCAGTCCCGCCTCAAGACCCATCTCTTCAACTCTGCCTACCCATAGCCCCCGTGCCCCCCCTCCCTTTTTCATCTGAATCTTGTTTTGTTCGTTTTGTTTTGTTTTGTTTTGTTTTGTTTTGTTTTGTTTTGTTCGTTTTGTTTTGTTATGTTTTTATAATCTATCCTGCCCTATAAAGCGACTTTGAGTCCATGAAAAGCGCTATATAAATTCAATTTATTATTATTACGTTTTAGTTTTTAAGCGTTTGAGTTTTGACCCAAAAGTGATCTCTGTGCACCAAGTGTTTTTATCTCCAGTAGAAGAACTAATCTCTGTTTAAACTAAGACGCCCAAACCTCACATTTGGTGTTGCCAAAGGTCTCCATTTGCGGCCGTTGAGACAGCAACACAACACCGCAGATTCCAAACCAAAACGGGTCAGAAGAGTTTCCAAATGTCTCCGGTTTAGGGGCCTGGAAACGCCAGAGCAGGGGGAATGAGATGGGGAAGTGATTGAGCATAAAATAGACAATGAAAAAGTGGATTTGCTGCTTCTGTGCAGAGGAATGAAATGATTTCTTTCCTGGCTCAGGGGGAAACAGTCGCTTGGAGTCAGTGGGCGAGGACGATGAGCTGTTTGTGGAGAATGGTGTGAGCAGCGTTGAAGTGGTGGAGAAGCCTCCGCCCGGCCGACGTAAACACTCCTTACCTCAACAACTAGATACTACTGTGAGACAGGTCAGTAAATGCCTCACCCCATTCTTCCTGTGTTAAGATGTACATAAAGAGCAGATACCCCGTATCCTGAATTATATATTTTTATCATGACATAATATGGAAGAAAGATGAGTTGGGCTTTAAAGGGCGATTTTAGTATTTTATAACCTGGACCCTATTTTCCCATGCATTGATGTCGAATTGACTAATGTGAATAACATTCTTTGAAATTGGTCCAGTATTGAGCTAGAGGCTGTAACGGTCAGCTGCAAACCAGGCTGCAATCTAACCCTATTGGACAAATCCACATAAACGTAACTTTCAAGCACCGAGCAGGTCATCAACTTTAGTGAATAGGAGTTTTCTGTATCCTTTTCCGTCTCTTCTTTTCATTCATACATCATGTAAATACAAGAACAACTGGAAAACTCTGTGTCATTATTTATCTAATCTTCACGGCTCTAAAGATGAGATATAAAAACAAACGGGGGTGTTCAAAAGAGACTTTTTGTTCCTGACTTTAGTTCATAGTCACTGGAATTACAAGAAGGGTTACTTCAATTATTTTTCTAGAGATGGAAAAGGGAACTGGAAACTCCAGTCTCTAAAGTTGATGACCTGCTTAGTACTTGAAGCTTCTTTAGAAAAAAATAAGCAGTATAAAAAGATCGAGGCAGATGGATACACATGCAAGCGGTGTGGTAGGTACTGTTTTTCAATGACTCCCCCCCCCAACACACACTTACACCGATCCAGATCAAAGCCTGGTCGCTTACTCTATACCCTGACTGCCATGACAACAATGACACGGAGAGCTGCACTCACTGCTGCGTTAATGAGAGCTTCATTGAGAAAATCTGAATAAGAAAAGATGTATTGCCAGGTAACTAGCACTTACTAGGAATTTGCTGTGGACTAGAAAATGAAATAGAAGAGGACAACATTTAGCCTCTCACTGGCTGTGGTTATTCAATTCAATTTTATTTATAGTATCAAATCATAACAAGAGTTATCTCAAGACTTAACAGATTGAGTAGGTCTAGACCCCAGTCTATAATTTACAGAGACCCAACAATTCCGACAAGAGCAAGCATTTAGAGCGACAGGGAGAAACCTCGGACAAACCCAGGCTCTTGGTGGGCGGTGTCTGACGGTGCCAGTTGTGGCAATCATACTAACAGTAAAGATAATGGAACTATGACTAGAAATAGTAATTGTAGTAGTTCAGGGCACAGCAGGGCACTGCAGGGCATAGTAGGGCTTAGCAGGTCGTAGCAGGTCACTGCAGGCCGTAGCAGGGCATAGCAGGGCATAGCAGGGTGTAGCAGGGCATAGCAGGGTGTAGCAGGGCATAGCAGGGCGTAGCAGGGCATAGTAGGGCAAAGCAGGGCGCCGAGTGGGACCACGGCGGCAGCTGCAACCATGATTTAGGTGCCACCCTAATCCAAGGAAAACTGCGAGGCGAGAAAACATAAAGACTCCATGGAATGAGCACCCCTCAGATAAGTTTGTAACAAGCATTTCTGGGACATGAATGCACACAGATGGAAAGAGAGAGGAGCGTCATCGATTAACACAGTTTGTACTAGAGGCTACATCATCACTACAGGGGAAAAGACAGGAACACACAGCCAAGTATGAGGGAATAATCCAAAAAAAGAGTAAAAAGGAACTCAGCGAATAGAGAGGAACAATCTCATCACTGTATACATAACTATGTTGTTACTACCAGATGAATTTGTGTGACTGTTTTTGCTTTTTGTATTAATATCCCTTTTTAGGAGTATCAGATAATTAAGAAATCAACCCGCTCCCTGAGCACCATTCAAGTGGAGTCTCCATGGCGACTGGCACAGCCGTCCATTATCTCCAGTATAGTGCTGATGAAAGGCCAGGGCAAGGTGAGTGCACTCCTCTGACATGTACAGTACAGTATGCATGAATAAAGCTCAGAGAATCTACTCCAAGCACTACAGGTATATCTGTGCAACAAAGGTTAGTGCACATTGTGCGTGCTTTTATTTTTTGCCAAACTGCTATTTATATGTTAGGAATTAACTTTTACCTGTAACACTTGAGATTTGAATACCCTCTTTTATATCAGAATTTACATTGTTACAAAAGGGCTCATTCAGCATTTTAACCTTCTCAGTAATGTATTTGTTATTTTAAATCCAATATGTGATGCTGCACATATTACATTATATATTACATATTATTGTATTTCTACGTACAGACTGCACTTTATATCTCAAATTGTGCGTTTGTGCAGATGAAGAAGCGTGCGTGCGTGCACAACCACAGTCTGGTTCTAATGTATACTGACACATGATCTCATAACTTTGGAGCTTTTAGTCACATATTGGTGAAATGCTTTACTTACTAAATGTAACCTGCACCATCATACTATTGCCAAAATAACGTTCTTATTACATGCATTTAATTTTGCAGACAAAATGGTTGGTAACATACTTTTGTTGCATTTTTGCCTTTTGATTATGTGGTATGCGCCTTACCATTCAGCTATCAGCATCTGTTTTTTGTTATCCCCTTCTCTCGTGTTACCACTATAAAACAAAATGCCAAAAATAGTATTCTTACAAAATCAGTGAACACTGACGACTGTGTCTTTGTTAGTCCTTTCTGACATTCATGGAGATCTAACTTTTACAGGGCCTAGGATTCAGTATTGTTGGTGGGCAGGACTCTGCACGTGGTCAGATGGGGATTTTTGTCAAAACCATTTTCCCTCATGGAGCTGCAGCAGCCGATGGACGGCTGAAAGAGGGTAACCATTCCTTTTTATTCTGTGGTACTGACTCGAGAGTTTAGTGGAAAGTAAAGTGTATGGTATGAGCAAAACAGTGATCTACTTTTACAGTCTCAGTCTAATTGTATGCTTCTCTGTGTAGGAGATGAGATTCTGGAAGTGAATGGAGAGTCTCTCCAAGGACTCACACACCAACAGGCCATCCAGACTTTCAAGGTACACTGCATGATTCCAACGGCATGATTGCAATCGAACATTGTTAAATCAGACATGAAAAGCTAAAGAAAGTCAAACGTTTACACTTTCTAAAATGTTTGTGAAGAAAGGTTTCCCTTCAGACAAAAGAATGTCTTTGAATCATTTATTTTACTAAGTGTCTATGCTCCCAGTGCCAGCAAGTAAACTGACTTGATCACAGTTTTTGGTGAAGAGACCAATGACTTGTTAAAGGGGAATTTCAGTATTTTTTTAACAGGGACCGTATTTTCCCATCCATTGGTGTCTAATAAATACAACAAAAAATTGGTCCAGTATTGAGTGAACGCTGTAACTGGCAGCTACGAACCGGGCTGCAATGTAACTGTCAATTTCGTCCTCTCGTTTTTTTGCCGCTGACAGGCTCAGATTGTTATTCGAAGTGTCTGACAACATTATGGAAAGGATCCCTACAGAGATAGACCTTTTTTTTAAGAGTAAGATCCTTTTTGTTTAACCAGAAACAGCCATGAAATCACCATCTCCAAACCCACCAGACTCCATGTAAATAATCAGGACTTTTAGCGTGTATAGAGCCAGCATATATCCACCAGACTCCTTGTAAATAATCAGAACTTTTAGCGTGTATAGAGCCAGCATATCTCCACCAGACTCCATGTAAATAATCAGGACTTTTAGCGTGTATAGAGCCAGCATATCTCCACCAGACTCCATGTAAATAATCAGGACTTTTGGTGTGTATAGAGCCAGCATATCTCCACCAGACTCCATGTAAATAATCAGGACTTTTAGCGTGTATAGAGCCAGCATATCTCCACCAGACTCCATGTAAATAATCAGGACTTTTAGCGTGTATAGAGCCAGCATATTTCCACCAGACTCCATGTAAATAATCAGGACTTTTAGCGTGTATAGAGCCAGCATATTTCCACCAGACTCCTTGTAAATAATCAGGACTTTTAGCGTGTATAGAGCCACCATATCTCCACCAGACTCCATGTAAATAATCAGGACTTTTAGCGTGTATAGAGCCAGCATATCTCCACCAGACTCCATGTAAATAATCAGGACTTTTAGCGTGTATAGAGCCAGCATATCTCCACCAGACTCCATGTAAATAATCAGGACTTTTTAGCGTGTATAGAGCCAGCATATCTCCACCAGACTCCATGTAAATAATCAGGACTTTTAGCGTGTATAGAGCCAGCATATCTCCACCAGACTCCATGTAAATAATCAGGACTTTTAGCGTGTATAGAGCCAGCATATCTCCACCAGACTCCATGTAAATAATCAGGACTTTTAGCGTGTATAGAGCCAGCATATTTCCACATGTAAATTGGTGCATTAAGGGTTTATTTCAACCAAACCAGAGTGGTGATTGTTGGAACAATGGAAAGATTAACCAAGACGGCTTTTGATAGTTTTATTTTGTTTCTGTTGACTTCGAATGCAGCGTGTTTTACGATGATAAAAGAGTATTATTATTTACATGGAGTCTGGTGGAGTTTGGTGATGGTGATTTTGGGGCTGTTTCATGTTAAACTAAAAGGATCTTACTCATTAACGACAAGGTCTATCTCTGTAGGGATCCTTTCCATAATGTTGTCCGACACTTAGGATAATAATCTGAGCCTGTCAGTGGTAAAAACAGAACTTTTAGAGGACCAAACTGAATGTCCGCATTTGCCCATTAACGTTTCATTGCAGCTTGTTTTGCCGCAGCGCTCTTGCCTAATACTGGACCAATTTGAAACAGTGCTGTCACTTAACACACAAAAGCATGGAAAAATAGGGTCCAGTTTGAAAAATCAGAAGTTACCCTTTAAAAAGCATTCTTTTAGTTGTTTTTTGGAAAAATCATATTTTTTTGTAGTTGTCTGAAGCTCAGTCAGAAAGCTAAAACAAGTTTCACCTCTACTTCCGTAATGCTGAACCTCATTTATATTCTTCCAACAGCAACTGAAAAAAGGTGTAGTGACACTGACAATACGAACCCGTCTGCGCAGTCCCAGCCTGACGCCCTGCCCAACCCCCACCCTGCTCAGCCGCTCCAGCTCACCCAACTCCAACACCAGCGGGGGAACACCCGTCCCCTCAGGTCTTGAAGAGGCTGACAGCCACAGGGGCCCCGGGCCGGGTCCAAAAGACTGCATCATCATGGAGGTCACACTTAACAAAGGTTGGCAGACTTGATGGAGAACCCCAAGACATATTTAGATACCACTCCTTGGTTTTCATTTCCTGATAGGAGATGTCCTGATGGTATATTATTCAGACACGTAGAAGCAGAGTAAATTTGCATCATATTGTTTTCCATATATACTTTATTCAAGGTCAAAGTAACAAACTTTATCACCAAGGACATGCAGAATCTGCAGACGCCAAATTACACCGATTTACCACAGATTTTAAATGAATTTAAAAAAACACATCTCCACCCCAGAGCAGAAAAACAATCCGCTAAATTCTGCAGATTTATCATTCTGGATTACTGCTGAAACCTGTAAAATAAAAAATCAGCAGAGTCCGTTTGAGTCTGAGTATCACAAGGTTCACTGATGTAAAGAGCTAAAATCCATCACAGACGTAAAGACAGGGGAGCTGTGAAAAACACTGAGGCTGGGTGATCAGGTCTGGCTCAAAGTCAGCGTTCCAGTTCATCCTGAAGGCATACGGCGTGCAGTCAAGTTCTTCTACAGCAAACTGAGAAATCATTTCTTTATGGAGCTGTGTTTGTGCTCGGGAGCTTCGGCATGTTAAAACAGAAAAGGGACAAACACAAACTGTTGCAACACAGTGGGATGAACACTATTGTCTAAAATATCATTGTAAGATGTAGAATAAAGATTTCTCTTCTTTGGAACTAAGGGGCTCAGACCAGGAAACACGGACCCAGACCAAAACTAAAGTAACGGGACAGCCCCGTTACTTTTGTGTAATGTATCCTTGAAGGCATTCTGCGGCTGTTAAAATATCTCCTTGTGAATTAGCCTACATATTTGGGCTAACTGTCATACTTTGTGCAGTGATGGGTAACTTCTTTTCTGATAGTAAATATGGATTTTCTTTAGAGCCTGGCGTTGGTCTTGGGATTGGAGTTTGCTGTCTGACCCTGGAGAACTCTGCTCCTGGCATCTACATCCACAGCCTGGCGCTGGGATCTGTGGCCAAGATGGACGGCAGGCTCAGGTAAAAACCTCAGGGTCATCTTTGAGTTGTCCTGATGGACTAATACTAATCTGTAGTAGGGCTGCACAATACATCGGTTTTTTTTTATCGTCATCGCAATATCAACTGCCGCAATATACACATTGTGAAACGCTGTGATATATCGAGATAGACACAAAAAAGATTTTTTTGTGTTAGTTGAAAGAAAATATCAGTAGAAAACTGCACTTTAAATCTAACTGTCATTCTTTTTTTTTTAGTGGAGCCTTTTATATTCAATATAATGTTCAATTTTCCTTTTAGTTGTTTTATATCCAACAAGCAGTGTGTTGTATTGTAGAAGAATACCGAAAGCAGCAGAAAGGCAGAACTGAGTACACTTGAATCTCTGTTTATGTATCTCGAGTAATATCGTTATCGCGATATTCAACAACATTATGGCATGTCACATATTTTCCTCATACCCTGCATCCCTAATCTGTAGTAGCACTGATGCAAATACACCAAATGAGCAGCACACTTTCATATGAGCTCAGTGATTGAAAAGTGTGTTAATGCATCATTTATTGTTCATATAATGTTAACATACATGTTTGTTTGCACATACTGCTCTAATCCATACAGCTGCATTCTTTTCTTTCTTAATGTTATATAGTAATATGTATGTGTTATTTGTTTCTTTATTTATTGTTTCTTTATTTCATATTCATTTTTAAATATGTTTTATGCATGCAGCCGTGGAGATCAGATCCTGGAGGTGGACTCGGTCAGTCTGCGTCATGCTGCTCTCAGCGAGGCCTACGCCATCCTCAGTGAATGTGGCCCTGGACCGGTCAGTCTCATCATCAGCAGGCATCCTAACCCCAAGGTGAGAGCAAGTCTGTCTCTGATTATATAGATTGATCTAGGGCTGGGCATCATATCCATACTATATGGACATCGATATATGAGGCTAGATATTGTCTTAAAGTTTGGATATCCTAATATTGTGATATGAAACAAGTGTTGTCTTTTCCTGGTTTTAAAGGCTGTATTACAGTAAAGTGATATACTTTTCTGACTTACTAGATGTGTTATTATTTGCCTTTACCCACTTAGTCATTATTTCAACATTATTGGTGATTATTTATCAAACCTCTCATTGTGTTAATATTTTGTTAAAGCACCAATAGGGGGGGTCCCGTCCAATCGCGAGTCAATCACAGCTTTCAATTATGACATTTCAACCCGTTTTTCTAGCATCAAATAACTAATAAAAACAAAACTGATCAGAAAAATGAACAAACATCAGTGTGATCAGAACTTCCTAAAATGACAAAAAAAAACATCTTTGGGAAAAATGTATTTGACGTGTATTTTGATATTTTAATTTGGCCCATGTCCAATTGCCTAACATGCCTAAGCGGGGCTTATGACCTATACTGCCAGCCACCATGGGGGTGATTGGCCAAAGTCAAAGCTTGGTCCGGCCATAGAGAGTTCTTTCACTTTGTTTAAGATTCTCCTGAATGAAGAATAAAAAAATAGAACTTACTTTCACAGCCCATGCTGACTGTCACATTGTGTGATGGGCGCAGCCCCTCGTGATATCAGAAAGGATTTTTCAGACGCGCACATGCACTTCATTTGAAGCACAGTGCTGCCTTTAATGGGGTTTTGTTCCAAGAGTGTTGGCCATATTTGCAGAAGACAAACCAGTGAGGGTTCATATCACAGCAACAAAGACACAAGCTCTCATCTTTCATTGTCGTATCAACATACAGTACCTACAGTATGTGTAATATATTCTCACATGCAATATTTGTACTTATACATACGACTGCATGTTCTTATTCTGTGCCCTTTTTACTTTTCATACCTTTCTTTATATACATTTTTTATTTAACATTCCATATGATGCCTGTTGTGTTTTATTTCTAGCCGTTTCCAGCGTGGTGGTGTTCCCCTTTTGATAAAACTCTTGCATCTCCTTGTCTTCCTCAGGTATCAGAACAGGAGATGGATCACATGATAGCTCGATCCACACACAGGGACAAAATGAGCAAAAACAGACAATCATCTCACTCCCAAGGTCTGATACCTTTACCTACACTGACATTTGTCTTTTCCTATTGTATCTACTCCTGCACTGCGATCATTTTACAGGTTACCTTAGGGCGCTTTCACACCTCCCTTGTTTAGTTTGGTTGAATCACACTAGAGTTGGGTTCCCCCTTGGTGCGGTTTGTTGGGGCAGGCGGGAATGCAGCAATCAAACTCGATGCGCACTAAAAGTCCAGGGCCACGTTCAGACCCGACAAAATGTAGCAACACATTTATTTAAACTGAAACGGGGGTGCGTTGAACAACTTGTTTTGGTGGAACATGTGTACGTTCAAAAGTAGTTTTAGTCGTGCAACAGAAAACTCAGATTGGACAGATAGTCTAGCTAGCTGTCTGGATTTACCCTGCAGAGATCTGAGGAGCAGTTAACCATAGTCCTCACAAATCCACTGGAGGTTAGAACGCCAACACAAAGGAAGAGGAAGGGGACGCACATCCGGCCGAAAAGAGTGAAATCTTGCGGAATTTCTGGCGGAACCGGAGCAGTCCCGGAAGTGGAACGTCGTGGATATAGACTACCTGTGTCACAGCCAATAAAGCAGAGCCAAACGGGAGAAAACATAACTCAAAGCCGTTGCACACCATTTCACACCGTTCCAAGGAAACATGTCGTTCAACCCAGAGCACACTGTTTTGAGATTGAACGTGCCCCAGAACACAGGACCTTCTTCCTGTATTGCTCCTGCCCCAGACACATCTGACCAATAAGCGGAGTGAGCGTTCTGGCGTGGTTTGTAATGACAGATTTTGGTACGCTTGGATTTTTGTGTGAAACGAAACCGAACCGGGGGGAAATCGCTCCAAGTTTAAAAACTAATCAGCTGATTGGGAGCAGAGCTATACTGTATATAGCTGTGTGAAAACACCCTTAGACATTTTACAGATGAAGTTTAAAGGTCCTATGACATGGTGCATTTTTCTAGTCACTGGGGGAACGTATATTCCTATATAAACCTCATAAAGGGACATTTTCATGCCATGGGACCTTTAACATCTAAGGGTTAAAGGAAGTTCAGCAGCATGGCTCAGATGTTCTGGGTATCTTATCCTATCTGTGATAATTGTAACCTGTAGGTGTGTCCTGTAAGAGCCCCTCCCCAGCGATGAAGGACAGGCAGGGAGACGGGTCCCCCACTCTCAGCTGGACCATGAAGAGATTCCTTGAGCCTGCCAGTAGAGTACGTTTTCATTCAATATTCATGTATTAGTTTGTACACACACATTGCTAGGTTCAGTTTCATTCTTCTCAAACCTCCAGTTGGTTACTTCTATAAAAAACTATAATCTGTGAAAATATGTGAAACAATCATGTTCCTCTGCCTCCTCCTGGTGCTGCTAATGGCATAATGAAAACAGCCAATCAGAGCCAAGGAGTCTCTAACGCAGTGTCAATAGTTTCAATCTACTTGTCAATCGAATGATCTGAGTGTGAGTAAAGCCGGTGAAAGTGTTTCCATCCAACGGCTTTTAAGCGAATAAAAACCTGTGCGTAATGATACGTCACACAAATTGGTTTATCGAATAGATTTGAGACCTTGTAAGGTGTTGTTAGGGAAATTTTAGTTGTGTTCAGTTGTGTTGCAAAAGTGGATCTGGACTGTAATACAGTAAAACCCAGGGACTGGGTCAGATACCTTAGCTGCAGAGGTGTGGACTCGAGTCACGTGACTTGGACTGAAATTTGATGACTTTCGAGAAAACTGTTTATGCAAACGCTTATGTTCTCTCTCACACACATGCACACACACACAATTTATCCATAAAGTCAGTTTTTTTTCTTTGAAATTTATCTTTTTAATTTATTTAGGCATAACACATTATAAAAGTATGAAAGTGCTGTGTCAGTGTTATTACAATTCAGTTACACTTGATATATAAATACACATTTGAGGCATTCATGATTTGTGTAAACTTAATGTATTACTCTGTTGTGAATATTGCATGATGACTTGTGTAGGACTCAAAATACAGCGTTTTGGACTTTGGACTTGACTTGGGACTTGTTAGTCTTGACTTGGGACTTGACTTGGGACGTCAGTGCAAAGACTTGAGACTTGCAAGACGGTGACTTGGTCCCACCTCTGCTTAGCTGCATATTTTAACTTCGGCAGTTCATTTTCCACAAATGTACGTTTACATGGCTTATTGGGGAGAACTGCTGCACTTAAAAAAATGTGTGTGGTGTGGCTGTTTTTCATCCTTTCCCTTGATTTGCTCTTCTTTCATGTTCCCACCTCTGTAGCAGGGGTCTCTGAGCTCAGAGACGGAGTTATCTCAGTACTTCTCCCAGGACTCTTCCAGTCACTCCTTCTTGTCTGAATCCATGCTGATGGGCTCCAACAGTGAAGAGGCGCTCCACCAGCAGAGCTACAGTACTTCCATGGATGACAACTCATCACAGCCACATGGTAACAACTTCACCCATTTAAATGCCATGAAAAGGTTTTAGGACTGGTTCCCTGGGCAGGGATTCAACATAGATAGATAGATAGATAGATAGATAGATAGATAGATAGATAGAGCATGTAATATTGCTATTGCGGTATTACATTATCGCATATTTTCCTAATATCGTGCAGCTCTATATTTGACCATGTTTTTTTCATGCTTGTTAACGTTTGTATGGTAAATCCCAAAATGGGCACCGATCCAAATTTAATGTGTTTCAGAAAGCCAATTTTAAGACTGGGTTAACTGTCTTAGACCAGGGTCTACTCTTGATGTAATTTAAACCCCCATCTGGGAATAGGGGCCCACAATTTAAAAAAGCTTTAATGCTTTGTGGTACCGTGTCATCTTCGTATGTTTTATTTGGCAATGTTAATTTGTTAACCTGTTCATTTTTGTAACCTGCACCTTATTTTCAGCATTCACCTCTGTAACAGAAGTGGCAAGTGACCCTGTGTACAACACATCGCAAGACAAGACCCCTGTTCCTCTCAGTCACCATGCAGAGGCAGTGTGCCAGCTCGTCGCTGGCTCCAGCCCCACCTCTGTGCGAAGCCCCCTGCTCCGTCAGCGCCGCCTCATGTGCTTCGAGGATGAGCTCAGCGATGGCGAGAACTCCGACAACGCTAGGAACACCGGGCTCTTCCACAGCCCAACAAAATCTGACTCTGTCAACTTCAATGATGCCCAAGCATCCGAAATGTCCAAACGTGGTTCAGCAGTTGTAAGTGCTGCATCGACGTTAGATATAAATGGAAACCGTGACGATGGTAGGGATTTGCAGAGGTGTGGCAGCGACGATGTGACAACACCACTCTATGGTAGTTTCTCACAGTGTGAGGAAGGTAAGTCAGAGTCACCTGGTTCAAAGTCACCCTTCATGCATATTTGCAACGCAGGAGGGGCAAGCAGTATGGGCTCCAGGCCCAGTAATTTGACCATCAATAGTGAGAACTATACAAACCAAGATGATGGACAGTTGGAGTCAAAGCGCTCCCCCAAGCTTGAGCATAAAGCAGTGACACGGGTCAAAAGTATGATGAGCATTGAAGCACCAAACTTGCCCCAGCAGCAAAAGCCCAAAGTGGATGAGCCCTCTCCAGGCTCGGGCCCATCCCAGCCCCCTTCCCTTGTCACACCGTGTGGGAGAAACCCCAAGCCTGCAGGTGGGTTGGTACCCCATCAGCACTGTAAGAAGGGAGATGCCAGTGAGCTTGTGGGTGTTTGTACCATCGACACTGTGACCCTGAAGAGAAGCGAGGATGAGTCCTTTGGTCTCGACCTGGAGATTATGTCATCCCCTCTGAAAGTTGTCGTTGCTGGGCTAAAGCCTGGAGGTGCGGCAGAAAAGGTATGTCTGATTGGTTTCATCCTCAAATCAGTCTAATATAAATTCAATTCAATATCAATATCAATGTATTCATAGTGTCAAATCACAATAGGAGCTTTCTCAGGACACTTTACAGCTCGAGTAGGTCTAGAACACACTCTAATTTACAAAGACCCAAAAATTCCCACAGTGAATGGATACTTCAGAACTGATGGCAGTATGCACTGTTTGAGTTATATAAAGAAAGAAAAAAATAATTAGGCTTTTTTGGGTATTTGTGGCTTGTGATTCTGTTGCTAAGGGAAAAGCTCAATTTGATCTCTTCTTTGTTTAATTGAACATCCAGGAATCTACTGGTAAGCTGTGTCGTGGAGATGAGATTGTGAAAATTGGGGAAAAGTCGGTGCGCTCGTCTTCTTACCAGGAAATCTGTGAGCTCATGCACAACCTTCCCATCACATTGTCCTTGGAAATAAAGAGACCAGTTTCAGGTAGGAGCTTGGCTTAGAATGATGTCTTATTATTCACAAGGTATAGGTCATTCAGCATCAGTGTGATCCCGTTGTTCAATAACCTTAGGACTACACATTTGATCTTTTTAAGTAGCAGGGTTCCTGATGCAGAGACAGAGGCCCTGTTCACACCTGGCATAGTCTTGCATTGCCAGACCTTCCTCCACAGCGCTGCGGAGGAAGGTCTGGCTGGTCCACACAGCATTCAGGGATGGGAGAAAAACGTGCTCTGGTTTATTGACATTTCTTTAAACCAATCACAATCGTCTTGGGCGGCGCTAAACTCCGTACAGAGCCACGGTGCCTCTGCTAAATAGCCTCGGGAAGGAACTGGTTTTGGTGGAACATGTGTACGTTCAATAATAGTTTTAGTCGTGCAACAGAAAACTCAGATTGGACAGATAGTCTAGCTAGCTGTCTGGATTTACCCTGCAGGACGTGTATGTGTCCTGGGCCACATTAAGGACCGCCTACTCAACTCTGAGCGGAACTACGCACTCATTTGCTGTCTTCGTCCTCAACATCCCAGCAATACATAGCTCTGTGTATTTTGGCGTTTTTTGTATTTTTAAACATTAGTATTTTAAAAGTATTTCTCATGTCACAGAAACCACTGCGAGTGAATCTTGTGTGTTGGACGTTGAAACAATACATTTGTTTTTAGGTTCATAAAATGGAAAATACCGGGCAAAGAAAAGTACGCCCATCGGCAATCGTCACCGCAGGTTTGTGATTTATGTGAGCGTAACAACTGACATTTATACACACACACAACGGCGGGGAAATGAAACCTGATCACAAGTGGATCGCATGTGGAGAGGCATGTTAATGCCAAGTAAGAACAGGGCCACAGAGAGAAAGGAAATGCAGGGAGGTCCAAAAATAGAGTTGAATCTAACTTAAGTTTTGAGGCAATGTAATGTAATGTCATCTGGCAATGCACTTCAGCCAATCAGTAGTGACTGCACACTCAGCAGATATTTCCCATAAATGTGACTAATGTGACTCAATGGCTTGTGCCAACTTTGCACTCGCAACCTCCAGTGTAGAGATTCCACACGTGATGTGTTGGTGTATTTATTAAAGGTGTATTACGCTTCTTCTAATTAGTACCAGAATGCTACTCAGTTTGCCTTTAAATAGAGCGCCATTTCTTTCCCTTTTGTGCCGACCAAAGGTGTAGGATCAAACCTCCCTCATGTACTTCCCCAAAGCAACCTGCAAGCATCTGGCTTTCTATCCATGGTGACTATCTTATACAGTATATTTAACCTTTTGTTACCAATACCATATCTATCCCGTAGCTTAACTCCCTGTATGCTTTCTGTGTCTTAGTTTGAGAATTGAGAATTTTATAGTGGAGTAGTGTAAATCTTAATTTAGTGTAGCATAGACATTGCTGTGGATCGCTGTTTCTTGGTCACCAAAAAGTGTTTGATTTATTAAATGATCTTCAAACGGGGGTTATTATTTATTATTAGCATTTTCAACATCTACCCATCAATTACCAACTTGTTGGATTGCTGTTGAAGGAATAGGGATCAATTTACAGATTTATATGATGAAAGAAAAAAGTCCTTTAACATTTTTTTTCAAACTGAAGATTTAGGACTCCTGTAAATTCTTTATTTTATGGTTATTAGTAGAAGAACTACTCGGGTGAGATCCTGGAGCAACCACAGCAATGTCTCTAGTACCTAAATGTTGTGAACTAATCAATGAATTAATTTCTGTCAACCAAAATATAGACATATACTGTACACACCAACTTTGAGTCTTGGCTGACACAATCTAACATCTCTGATGCAACGTAGAGTATGTAGTTACTGTGTTTTACTATGTGCCTGCATGAATAGCCTCTCTTTATTTTATGAATCCCCAAATTTTATAATCTGATCCATCATTTTATTTATAATAACCATTTAAATAATATCATAATTATATAACTATTATAATAATTATATAACTTTTAGTCTTAGCTTAACTATAGTTACATTGCTACATCTGTTATGCCAAAGCTTCCATTCAACCTGAGGTATTTCTAGCTCTGAGTTGAATTGTGCAGATGTTATTGCTCTGGTCTAGACATATCAAATCTCTTTAGAGTTGAAAATGTGTAATCAACCCTCTCTTTGATCCTTCTGTTTTTTCCATTAAAGAGGTTTTGAGTTTGCCTCTGTTTATTTGGTTTATTATCAAGATATCTCACAGACCTTGGGAGGTTTTCATGGCCTTTGTTAAACCAATACATTTAAATGAAATTACAATTAAAACTGTAATTAATTAAATGTTGTGACTGACCATGAGGTAAACCACATCTACATAACTATAGTATAGAACAGCCAGATTTGGGGATTCTAAATGCTCTGGGTATTGCAGGGTGTAAACTAAGGCTACATTTACACCGCTACGTTTTGGATTTTAAGCATTTGAATTTTGAGCCAAAAGTGTTTTTATCTCCAATCTCTGTTTAAACTAAGACACCCAAACCTCATATCTTATCAACACTCAGGTATACTGGACATAAACAGGAGGCAGCGTGGAGAATAGCTGCTGGTAGTTGCCATGGTAACGTTAGTAGCTGTAGTCTCAGAGAATGAGACGACGTGACCGATGAGACCCAATCAGGAGGAGAAACGTTGGCGTCGGTGTTGCCAAGGTCTCCGTTTGCGGCCGTTGAGACTGAAACACAACCCCGCTTCCAAAGCAAAACGGGTCACAAGTGAGAGGGGGGAAACGTAGCAGAAGATGTTCATTTTAAACCAAAACGTAGCAATATAAATATAGCCTAAGAAATATTCAGTGTAGGATGGCTCAATGCTATGATCCCTAAGGACCTTCTAGATGAAGATCACATTGACATAGTATTACTGAAAAACCATCTCCCTGGACATTCTTCTTGAATAATGTTGTTCTATGGCATGACATGTATGTAACCTCACTATCCTGCAACATAAAATAGCGTTTTTAGAAAGTGTTTTTTTCATAGGGGTGTCTGTGTGTGAATGGGTGAATGAGAGGCCAAGTGTAAAGCACTTTGTCCGTTAAGGTACAAAAGCGCTTTATATAAGTTCAGTCCATTTACCATTTTGGAAAAACATGCATATGTTATGTCAAATGATTAACGCTTCTCTCTCATTCAGTTCTGACTAAAGAGCTTACTTTTTATTTCTGGTCCCAGCTGTAGATCGACTGTCCAGTTTGATAATGTCATCAGGGAGCAGTGATGGAGCCACTAGAATGAACCCAGCCAGATCTGTTCAGGGGACTTCTAATGAAGGACAAGTTACAAGTGCAAATTCTGGGAATTCCAACCACACAAGCCAAACAGTTCATAACTTCGAAATACCCATCACCAATATAGATGACATTTTATCAGAAGTGAGCAGTGATAAAAACACACACACCAAATGTGATGAGCCTGTATCCTCCTGTTCAAACCAAAAGACAATAACCCTGTCTGAGAAAGCTGGCATACAGGTTCCAATACAGTCCGGTCCCCTGGACTGTTCCATCTTGGATGCAGGAAGTGAAAAAGGTGCCATGTCTCCTGTGGAGACAACACATGCGAACCAACTAAAGGAGAGCAGCTCAGATGTTTTCAATGAATCACGTCCCAAAAGGCCTGATGATGCTGGTCCTAAGTATATGTACCCCATAGAAGATGACAGTGATGATGACAGTAACTCCACCACTGACAGCAGTGTAATGCTCAATACGATGGCCAGTGGTGGTAGTCTTCATGAGCCCTCCTCAGATGAGGAGGAAGTGGAGCTTTGTTCATTTGATGCCCAGCAACCTGATGCTGGTGGACTCTCACATTTAAGCCAGTCACCAAATGGGTCTTCATCTTTTCAGCATGCTAGCAGTCCGAACACAAACCTGGACCAGTGCTTTGATGTGTTGCATGTCTCTGCTGATGTCGCACTGACAAACAAAGAAAACTTTGTTACAACTACCCAATACTCACAGCTCTCTCAGTTGTTAGCGCTCTCCTCTACAGAGCAACTATGCCAATCTTTCGACATTGCAATACCTGTGTCTTCTATGAAGTGCCACAATAATAGTGCCACTGAATCCTGTGACCAAGTTCAAGCATGTGTGGCATCCAATCCTGAAAGTCTAAGCACTTACAGCAGCCCCTCTCCTCCAGTTAGCCACAGTGCCACACAAGGGTCTACTGAAAACGTGCATGCAGATGCCTCACTGACCTCAGCTTTATTGAAGCACTTGGATATACAAACACCCCATTTACCTTCAATGGAATCAGAGACCTCGGATTCAAACATCAGCAGATCGGATAAAAGGGTGTCAGCATCAATGACAAACAAAGAGAGAGTCTTGGAGTGTAGAACAAATTTAAACCCACATGCTATATCTGTGCTTAAGAACAACTCTGGGCTAAAACTCCTTGATAATTTAGACCACCCTGTGTGGAGTAGTAACTTTAAACTCCAGGTTGAAACTCAAATCAGACCAAACACTAGTGCTCCCAAATTAAAGGGTCTAAGTATGAAGAGTAAGAAGAAACCACAGGAGGAGCTTTTCCAAAAATATACCAGGAGTGAAAGTCCACTTCCTTTAAACATCAATGCTTCCTTGAACCCGTCAACAAAATTACCACCAACAGCAACCATGTCCAGCTTTTTGAAGACCAATAACCAGCCTGATATCAACAGCAGTCTTGATATGCACAAAGAAGGTGACAGATGGCAAGTTACAGCTGAGCCGTTCCCTTCAGGTAGCACATTACAAACTGTACAACTGGCCAAAGAGAAGGACATCCATTTGGGCTCCAAAGCACCAGCCAAATCACAGAGCCAATCCCACCCCCCTGCTACTCAGAGAACATTTATAGAAGTTCGACTGTCTTCGTTATCTGGCTCATCACCGCCAGTTATGGCACACAATGATACAGAGAATTCAAAAGACTCTAAATCCCCTCAAAGAGGCACATATGCAAGATTATCGCCCATGCTTTCTCCTGCCAACCCCACAGTAGAAAAAACTAATGGCATGGTCAGTACCACAGTATTTAATTCACTGTGTTCTACTAAATATGAAACTAATTCAACTACAAAACCCAGTGGTATTGTGGAGACAAGTGAGACCCTAAAGTCCAGCACATCCAGACTGTACATTAAGACAATGGAAAGGCAAAGCTTCTCCACGGACACTGCCTTGTCTGCAGACTACAATCCCTTCTCTGTACGACATAAGATAAAGTCCTTTGAAAACCTGGCTCACTTTGATAAGCCGGTGGCTAAAAGCAGTGACATTCAGTCTTATGCTCTGTCATATAGAGCCTCACTTAACCAAAGGATTGCTGGTTATATGGGGTTGGTTAATTCTATTGACTACCGGGCACGGCAAAAGAGTTTTAGTTCTTATGTGGAGAATCTACTCCCTACCACACCCTGCTCACCTCTTCTTGGTAAATCTCCATCTAGCATTACACTAATAAACCTTGAGCTTCCACATTCAAGCTGTGACACAGCTCCCCTGACTGAAGACAATAGGGAGCCTCAAGTTCAGAAAGCTCTAGATGGGACAGCACCACAGACCCCTCAGGTGCTGCGGAGGAAACCTGGCAAACTTCCTCGCTGCAGGTTGCGGCAGCTCAGGGCTCTCAGTATGCCCGAATTGGAAAAACTATGCACAGAGGACTTTACCAGAGACCATGGTACAGCCGTAGATACAGCTGAGCCTGGCAGCTATCCCGCTATACTCACGGAAACCACAGTGACTAAGAGCTATCCACCTGCTGCAAGCCTGGATGTGACAACAGTTGGTGTGAACAGGGTGAGCCGAGGTGATCCTGGATCCACTGAAAAGACTCCTCAAGGAACCGCAGAGAGCCATGGACAACCGCCTGGCTGGTCAATCAGGTGGGGAGTTCAATTAAAACTTGCTCTTTTAAAATGTTTTATGTTCAAAGCACATTGAAGCCACTATGGGTAGGAATTGAAAATGTTCAAGACACTGTAGCAGACTGCAATCAGACTATGAGAGATTAGAGGAACCAAAAAAAATTACTAATTCATGATATGATAAAAATGTTGTGGTTTCACAAGACTAAGAATATTGTAATTTTTTAAGAAAAAGATTCAAGGCATCACATTTTGAGAAAAATATCAACCTTACCTTTGAAGTAAGCTAAACTTTGTCACATATAGTACACAGAAGAGTTTGTACCACTGTTTAAGGATGTTGTGCTTGTGTTCCTCTTTGCTGGCAGTTTGGTAACACTATCTAAAAGCCACCAAGGTATCTTTTATAAATGTCTGAGTCAGAGTGCCAGGTTATGGCTATTTCCTGGGGCTGCACATATAGTGTAAGTGCAGAACATGTATACAGTACATTGGTATCAGTAGAAAATATTTGTAAGTTAATTTTTGCCAGCATTACGTGACATACTGTAGACGCTTTACATATGTACTCTGATGTATGGACTGTGTTTCTCCGCTGCCAATACACAAATTACTATATGTCAGCTCTACAGTCACCATGATGTAGTACCTTCACCACTTTACATTGGTTAAGTTGCTGCGATGGATAATACTGACTGGGTGATAAGCAGGCTTTTGGTTTCTGCAGCTGACTACACTGAATCTTTGGCCACTGTTATTATATCGTTAGGATACATGCAATATTGTGTGTTAATTTTTTTGAATGTTAAGTTGTCTTTTCGTCAATTCTGAGGACTCAGATTGATCTCATGATGCAGCATTTGTAAAGAATGAATTATTGTAGAAACATTGATGAAAAATGATATTTCCTTGGCCAATATTAGCCTGTACCTGACAACATTTTGTCTGATAACACTCAAGATTGATAGATTATTTTCTTGGGGCATGTATAAGATGGACAAGGCAAGCCAATAGCATAAGTGCACCTTTTAATTTCATTGTGTTCCTTTCTATTAAAATCATGTTTGATGTAAAAGGCTAGTGTTCTTTGAAATGGTAATCAGTGGAGGAAATACTGTACATTGACTCCTTCTGTGTACAGTTTAAAGGAGCTGGCTGCGTCTCCTGTGGCTCAGCATAAGCTGCAAACACTGCTGTCCTTCCCGACAATAAAATCCTACGTGTCGGCCCTGCTGCAGGAGGCCCAGGCCCTCTCAGAGGTAACGCTATACTGCTGATGAACAGACATTTGCAAGACCTATTTCACATGTAGTCCAATGCATTCCGTAGCACAGGGCGCGGCTACATTTCAAATATGAAGATGCCATTTTAAAATGTTCTTGTTAATCAGTGTGCCAAAGTATTAAGCCTGCCATCACATATCGAGCCCGCCAGTGGTGGAAGAAGTGTTCAGATCCTTTACTTATGTAAAAGTACTAATACCACACTGTAAAAGTACTCTGTTACAAGTAAAAGTCCTACAATTGAAAATGTTACTTAAGTAAAAGTTTGTAAGTATCATCAGGAAAATGTACTTATAGTAATAAAAGTAAAAGTACTTTATGAAGAACTCTCCTCCCATTGTAGTGTGTGTAAAGGATCCAACCAGCTGTGTGTTTAATGGTCTCATCATCTCAGCTGGACTTGTAGCTGTTAAATTGTTGGCTAGTTTACTTTAGAATCAAACATCAGATGTTATAAACTACATGGGTTCTGTGTGCAGAAATCTTAATGTGTAAAGTAACTAGTAACTAAAGCTGTAACAGATGAATGTAGTGGAGTAAAAAGTACAATATTTATCTCTAAAATGTAGCGGAGTAGAAGTAGAAAGTGGCATGAAAAGAAAAGACTCAAGTAAAGTACAAGTACCTCAACATTTGTCCTTACGGACAGTACTAGAGTAAATGTACTTAGTTACATTCCACCAGTGGAGCATACAGTGTTTTTTCCTTTGCGTCCATTCTGTGAAGAAAAGCAATGAGTGCTAGCCAATCAGAGGCAGAGTAGGGTGGGTCTTGGCGGAATGCGGATGGGAAAAAAGTCAATCAAACTGCAGCAAATTACAGGTTGTGCTAAAGACATTGCTAGTAAATCCATTTAGTTTTCTTATTTTAAGCATTATTATTTACAGGAAATAATCATTTTGATATGTACTGTAGAGCTGAAGAATGTGATACAAACATATGGAAGATAACAAAGACATGGAATTCTGAGTTGTGATTTTTTTTCATTTTGGAGTATGATTAGCTTACTCTTTTATGTTATATACTTTATCTCTTGCCATGAATTACGTGATTTGAATTTGGGTGAATCTAATTACTAATGTAAATATAAAGTTGTTTATATTTATGTATGCATGTATGTTTCCATGTATGTATGTATGTATATGTGTGTTATGTCATGTTTATAAAAAAAGACAGGCTGTGCTCCTGCCAATGGCTTTAAAAGAGGTTGTTTGGATTGGAACATTTCCAAAAACAATTAACTTTTTACAGACTTGGTGCTCGTGTGCCATTGGTTAAGCTACGTGTGCTTAAGGTTGCTGACTCCTGCTGTAGACTATATTGTTTCAGTCCTGCTGTCTGTGTGATTTTTTTTGGTCACATTGACCCTGTTTCTGCACTCTCTGCAGGTTAACGATAACACTCAGCTTGTGTTCCTGAGCAAAGAAGAAGGCTCAGGGCTTGGTTTCAGTATTGCTGGTGGAGTCGACCTGGAGCAGAAGGCAATCACTGTAAGTACTGCATGTAGAGGCTCAGGAACTTGCTGTTCAAATGCAGTGCTGGGCATCATTCAGAGTTGAATAATGATGTATATTGCAAGCTGCCACCGTCTTATTTGATACTACCAAAGTCAGGGATTTTCAAATCCTAGACACACTGTAGGATCTTTAACTCATAATTTACACACAGGATATATATATATATATATATAAATGTGTGTGTGTGTGTGTGTGTGTGTGTGTGTGTGTATCGTCAGTTTGGTCCACTAAAAGTGCTTGTTTTGCCACTGACAGACTAAGATTATTATTCTAAGTGTCTGACCACATTATGGAAAGGATCCCTACAGAGATAGACCTTTAAAACCTCTTTGAGACCTTTCTGTTTAACCAGAAACAGCTCTGAAGACGCTAGCGCTAAACCACCAGACTCCATAAAAAAAACAATACTTTTAGCGTGTATAGAGACAACATATTTTCACATGTAAATCAGTAAACTATGTGTTTATTTCAACCAAAACTAGAGTTGTGATGGTTGGAAAAGTGGAAAGATGACCCAAAACAGCTTCTCATAGTTTTATTTTGTTTCTGTCGACTTTGAATGAAATGTATTTTACGATGCTAAAATTACTGTTTATTTACATGGTGGATGTTTTTATGTTCAAAAAAAGGATCCTACTCTGTTACAGAAAGGTTGACTTCCTTAGAAATTCTCTCCATAATGTTGTCAGACACATAGAATATTAATCTGAGCCTGTCACTTTTGTGAAGATAAATACAAGCAGCACAATTGTCCTATTAACTTACATTGTAGCTTGTTTCTCTGACTGCCGACTGCAGCGCTTTTGCTTATTACTGGACCAATGTCAAAGATTGTTGTTCCCATCAGTCACTTAGACACAAAAACAACGAAAAATTGGGTTGTTACCCTTTAATGCCACAGGACAATCACATAGGCCTACTTGTGAAAAAAGAATGTACTGGATGTGGGATGGAGGGGAGACAGTATGGGCTTGTTTTAATAGCCCAGTTCTTGCCAATATCTCTGGGGAGCAGATGGTAGTACTGTAACACATGCCTTTTCTTTTCAGGTTCATCGGGTCTTCACCAAAGGAACAGCTAGCCTCGAAGGCACAATCCAGAGAGGTGACAACATTTTATCCATAAATGGCACAAGTCTAGGAGGTAAAACCCATGGAGAGGCTGTGTCTTGCCTTCATCAAGCCAGGCTGTCCAATCAAGCCTTAGTCGTCATTTGGAGAGACAAGGACAGTGGACCGAGTGTCTCGGATATGTATGACTCGGCTGGCCAGCCAATGAGGATGTGTTCTGCCAGACAGAAGTCTGTTGAAGCTGGAGCAGGTAAGCTTCACCGTCTTCATGGCGGTCAAGTAGTGTGGTTCGAAAAAGTGCACTATTACTTTTAAATATTTTATTAGATACTGTTTTGTTAAGTTTAGTCTTGTAATGTCTGTCATATTTTTATTTTGTTGATCTTTATTTATACAGGGAAAGATCAGTCTGAGACATAGGTCTCTTTAACAGCTGAGCCCTGTGTACAGCATCATTTAAAAAAATACACAAATTACAAATAACAATTACATTCAACAGCAGTTTGTTCATTAGTGGGAATGCTGTTCAACAGCATTCCAACTATTGTTATCCTGTTCTTTATTAGTGGGAATGCTGTTCAACAGCATTCCAACTATTGTTATCCTGTTCTTTATTTTTCTTAATTTTAATTTTATTATTATTCCGTACGTTTTTTGGCTCTGCGTAACTTCTGCATACTTTCACCTATTTAAACCATTCAACTTTTCAAATGTTCAGCTCTTTCAGCTAATGATGGGACTTCTTCAACTTTTAAAAATATGCTCAGTTATGTGATACATCTCATACTTTTGGCTCAGCGAGCTTCCAAATGATGAGAATAACAAATTTGCCTCCATCCGCTCCAATGATAAAAGAGGTCCATCTTTTCCAGCGAAGAGCAGAACAAACCACTTTTTTAAATCACTGATATGCCCACATTTTTATGTTTATCCATATAAATTTTATACCGATATGTTCACAAAGGCCGTGTGTCTCTAACGGTCAAGTTGCTGTTTCAATAGCATGTACTGTTGTGGATTTATTAAGTCTTGTTAGAAGAGTTCTCCCACACTGTCTCTCACTAATCAGGTGTGGGGATTAATGATCAAAGAGAGGCTTTATAACTGCTGAAGGAACATTGTTTGTCTGTTCTGAAGATAGCGTAGTGGTTATGGCACATGGCTAGGGTGTGGGGGGCCCAGGTTCAAATCCCACTGTGGCACATCAAACATGTTCCTGGCAAAGGTGTTATTTGACTTTTTCAACTACTCTCACTACTTCAACTTATACTCTCACTACTTCAACTTATTTTTACGGTTTTAAGCTATTCATCCAGTTTAGCTTTAGCAATTCAGCTATTCATGTTTTATTCTGCAAACACACACATGCATACACAGCATAACATCATTTGAGTGATATCTGTTATAGTTTGGGCAGCCTGAGCCTCTGTTTGAGAGCTCACTCTCAGGGACTCTGAATAGCTGAAGCACAGCACAGCTGACAGATTCAGCAGGTGACAGGCTCGTTAACTTGATTACAGACATCAAAGCATGTTTGTAAACATGGCCATTCGTTACCATGACAACACTTTCACAGACACACCCAGATACTACAGGCAGTAATATGAACAGTAGTCTAGATCTGTTGCCTTCCACTTCTGTCTTCCTCCCTCTGTCTCCTTTCCTCCCTCTGTATGTATCCCTCCCTCACTCCTTCTTTTTCTTTTCTGTCTCCCTCACTCCCTCTCTATCTCCTTCCCTCCCTCTCGGTCTCTCTCCCTCCCTCCATCTCTCTCTTTCCCTCTCTCTCTCTCTGTCTCTTTTTCTTTACCTCTGCCTCTCTCTCTATCTCTCTCTTTCTCTCTCCCTGTCTCTCTCTCTCTTTTTCTCTCTCTCTCCTTCTCTCTTCATCCCTCCTTCTCCTTCCCTCTCTTCCCCACTCTCTTCCTTTCTTTCTCCATCTCTTTCTTTCTCTCTCTCTCTGTCTCTCTCTCTTTCTCTCTCTCTCCATTTCTCTCTCTCTCCCTCTCTCTCTTTCCTTCTCTTTCTCTCTCTTTGTCTCTCCCTCTCAGAACTCACAATGTTCTACATATTTTGTCATTTTTCAACTTTTGAAGCCAACAGTTCAGTTTAGCGTCAACTTTTAGCTTTTTAATGAAATTCATACTTCTTAAAACGATTTTCACTTTTTCTACTACTCTCACTACTTCAACTACTACAAACATTCACTGGCCAGTCGTTACCATGACAACAGATACACACCCAGATACTACAGGCAGTAATATGAACTTTAGTCTGTCTTCTCTCTTCTATTCTCTTGTTCTGGTCTGTCTGTCTGTGTGCTCTCGCTCCCCCTCTCTATCTCTCTTTTTCCACCTGCCTCTCTCCCTCTCTATGCGTCTCTCTCTCTTTCTCTCTATCCCTCTCTCTCTCTTTTTCTTTCACTCTCTCCATCCCTCCTTCTCCCTCCCTGTCTCTACCTCCCCCTCTCTTCCTTTCTCTCTCTCTATCACTCTCTTTCCCTCTCTCTCTCTTTCTTTCCCTTTGCCTCTCTCTCTCCCTCTCTATCGTCTTTCTCTCTCTATCCCTCTCTCTCTTTCCCTCTCTCTCTCCTCTTTCTCTCTTTGTCTCTCCCTCTCTCTCCTTCTCTTTCTCTCTCTTTGTCTTTCCCTCTCTCTCTCTCATCCCCCCCTCTCTCTCCCCCTCTCTCTCTTCCTCTCTCTCCTTCTCTCTCCATCCCTCCTTCTCCCTCCCTTTCTCCCTCCCTCCCTCCCCCTCTCTCTATTTCTCTATCTTTCTTTCCCTCTCTCTCTCTCCTTTCCTCTATCCCTCTCTTTCTCTCTTGTTTGTTCTATGCAATGGATATGGCTGATAATAAGTCTTTTTAGTCAATTTATTGAAACTTCCACTTTTGACAGTATTACAGTTTAGCTTACCGCTTTTCTACAAATGTATTTCAAGAAATTATTTTATTATTATATATTATATTATATTTTATTAGTGGTGTTCTTCAACTTTTCAATGAAATTCACATTTATTGAACCAATTTCCACTTTTTCAACTATTCTTCAGCTTCAGCTAAAGACCTCACAATGTTCTACATATTTTGTCATTTTTCAACTTTTATAGCCAACAATTCAGTTTAGCGTCAACTTTGAACTTTTTAACGACTTTTTCAACTATTCTCACTATTTCAACTTCTTCTTACGGATTTGAGCTATTCATCCAGTTTAGCTTTAGCAATTCAGCTATTCAGCATTCCCACGCATTTTCTGCAGGAAATGCATTTTCTAGTTAAGCTTGAAATTGCCAATTTGAAACCAAGACATCTAGCTTCAGTTCCTTTTGAAACTCATTCCAAGTAAAAGAGGAATTGTATACAAACACAGTTTTGCCCAACTCTGAATGAGCCTGAGGAACCTCCAGTACCAACGCATCTTTGGAATGAGTTTGCTAACCCCCAATTTTCCAATTGAATTGTCCGCTAAGGTAGTTAGGAAGCTTATGCATTATAGCCTTATAGACAAACATCAACCAATGCCTGGTCCTCCTAGAGACCAACGAGTCCCAGCCCACTGGAGTGCACAGAACACAAATGGCGTGTGCAAAAATTGGCACCAGTAATAAAACGCAATGCTGAATGATAGACTGCATCCAAAGGTTTTAACACAGAGCCTGGTAAATCACCATCTATAGGACAGCTTAGACTTGAAAGGGGAGAGAGAGAGCAAATTAACTTGGCTCCTTTCTTATGAACTACCTATGTCAATTAGAGATGCTCCGATACTGCCTAAAACGCTGGTATCGGTATCGGGAAGTACTGGAGTTTATGCACCGATCCGATACCACGTAATAAAGCCCTAAAGAAAATCTACATTAAAGTAGTTTATTTATGTTCTTTTTCCATTATAACTGACTGTCAAACTGGAGAATAAAAGAAAGAACGGCAATCATTGTTTGTGTTTGTTCATGTTTCTGAGCCAGACAGACAACAAAGATAGAATTTATATCACATCCATACAGGGATATTAGTATACAGCTGTTAAAACATAATAAAATATATGACACACTGGTATCGGATCGGTACTCAGTACCGATCGCAAGTTCAGGTATCGGAATCGGTATCGGGAAGCAAAAAAGTGGTATCGGGCCATCTCTAATGTCAATATTTCAACTTTGTAATATGGATGTTGGCTATTTCACAGTGGTGGATGTGGGTCCAGACGGGGCTGTGACGGTGGAGCTTCACAAGTCTTCTGCTGGCCTGGGGTTCAGTCTGGAAGGGGGGAAGTCCTCAAGCCACGGAGACCGGCCTCTCATTGTCAAACGCATCTTTAAAGGTGATCTTTTATCTATAAATGTTTAAGTGTTAAAGCTGAATATTCATCTAGAATCAAATGAAGTGACATTGTAGTGGTGTATGCATATTCACAGTGGACTGCAATGCAAAGTTGGTTTGGGTAAATTTTTTAATTACTTTAATCTGTAAACATGTGGTAAAACGATTTGCAATCTAGTCCAGGGGATTAATCACCACTTAAGGCCAATTTATGCTTCTGCGTTAAATTGATGCCGATCACGTCGTGGCGACGCAGACATCTGTGGTCACAATTGGTCCGCTTGGCCATGGCTTGGTAGCGTTGAATTTCCCCCAACTAATTTTCGGGTTCTACTTCTCCATAAAAACATTAAATCAAGGAGAGAGGGTTAACTTTTCCTGCTACAGACTTCTGACCGTGGTCAAAAAGCACAGGGGAGACACTTTGTTTCTCTAACTATGACTCTAGAGTCGGTACTTGCTCCAAAGCTAATGACTGTCGCTCTCTCACTGACTCTACCACACACTCCTCAACCACACACACGCATGCCGGTCTTGCTATTCTCTTAAAGAGATCGACGCACACACCAACGCACAACTTTAAACTTCAGGCCACTGAACCAGAAAGCTCTGAATGGAGCCTCAACACAACCATAAATCATACTTAAGCCTTGCGGCTTTACCAGCTACTAACAGGTGGCAACATCAATATAAAAGAAAGGATGCACATGAAACTAGTGATGCACCGAATCCAGATTTTTTGGGTTCGGCTGAATACCAAATCCAAAGCCAAAACCGAATCCTCCTCCCATCCTCAGTCCATTAACACAGTAAACACATTCATGAAGTAAACAACGTCCACAGCCTCTAAAATAGTTAAATATAACAACTTAATGTTGAATTCACACGCTCTTTTCACATTGTAGGAAAGCACATTGCTGTCGCCAGATGAGTGACAATTTAGTTTGCCAAATTTTTGCTAACCAGTATGATAAGGGCATGTTCAGTGGGTGAAATTAGAAAGCTAACTTTAGCTAACGTGCAGCAGCCGGCCGTTCGGTCGCTCCGCTCCCACTGTATGGAGACCAGCTGACAGCCCGGGAGAGGCACTGTCTGGTTAACACCAGGTTTTAGCTGTGACTGTCCTTCCTTTGCCGTACTTGAAGTTGCTGCATTTTGGCTGCTGTCTGTAGATTCCTTCATGCATAGGATGACCAGATTTCCCGGAACTAAAACCGGGACACTTTGCACGTGACCGTAGTGCTCGTGCACGCACACCCTTTTTAACGTGAACGTGTGCCAGTCCAGGTCAGACATAGACACAGACAGATTAGACACAATTTTGTCAACAGCACCAGTAGGCCTAGTGCTCACAACATAATGGGGTATCTCAGTTAATATTAATTCCTTTATATCTTATCAATCATCAGGAATCAACATGAGTTCAATAACCTGTTTGGGGGGGCAACGCAAGAAGAAGCTGAAGAAATAATGTCCTCTCTGGCTGAAGATGGTGGTGGTAACAGCTCGTCAGAGGCCGGTCACCATCGTAACCCCTCTCGCTCAGCTTTCCCGTTAAATATGAACAGCCAGCAGTGGAGAGACTGGAAGAGCCCATATACATGGCTGTTTGTTAAGGATGGAAGCTTGGGGTGCGTTGCTTCATTGAACGGAGGAATTATGGTATTCTTCGGTAGCCTGAGTACCTTTATCCATTGTTCATGTGAAATCTCAAAGACAGCCTGATGCTTTGTTTATAGACTATTTGTGGGTGGCTGTTTGACCTACCTATTCCTGTTGATAAAGTATAATAGGGTAAATCCTGTAGTGCATACACTTGTAGCTGTTATGTATCTTTGTAAGTCATTGTAAGTCGCAAGCGCACCCCCTTTTAGCTAATAGCTTTAGCGGTAGACTGTTGTACGTCCCGCTGTTGGAATCCTCTACAATACAGTCACACTTTTACACCATTTAGCTGTCAGCATTTTAACCGTTTAACCGGGACAATTTCATAGTGGTTGGTGTAAACCGGGACCGTTTAGCGTCCCGACAGGCTTTTGTCGAGACTCGGGACAAGCAACTTAAAATCGGGACTGTCCCGGTCAAACCGGGACGTCTGGTCACCCTATTCATGCACAACTCGTATTCTTTTGGATTTTTCATACGCAAATGTTGTAACAGCGGCCATGTTGTGTATTGTTTAGGGTCCTCGCCAACACGAGACAAATTGGCATTGCAAATTGGACATGTAGCTGGACTTGAATCACCTTCTTTTGACTGAAAGTACTGCCAAACAACACTTTTTCAGCTCACGAGTTCCATTTTCACTACTGCATTGAACGGTCCACTTACGGAAACACCTTCCCGTAATCAACAGCGGCGTCATTACGTCAACCAGCGTAGCGCGTGAAGTGCAAGCATAGGGTTTGGTTCTAAGGTTCGGCAAAAACCGAACCCCGTCAAAAAGCACAATATTCGGCCGAATCCGAACCCGAATCCTGGATTCGGTGCATTCCTAGCTGAAACACAGTGACAGAAACTAAACCAAACTGCTTCAGGGGTGAGGATTATCATTCATTGTCCATCATGGTCTCAACAAAAGAGTTACACTCGCCGCAGAATGCCCCTCTCCGCTCTTCTTCCTCTCCTCGCTTGGCGTCTGCCCTCTGGCAGGCTCATACTAGGTAACACACGCTATCTTGAGATTGGCAACCAATCCAAAATGACAATGACTAACCTGTCCCATTTAAATTGGCCATGTCAGTATTTTCGGGTGCCCTCTTTTTTTTTTGGTCAAACTATATGACTTCTTTATATGAATTTTAGTACAGAGTACACAGTAAACTGTCATTTGGCAAGATGTTTTTGCATTTTGACTGTCTTGGTCCAAGCAATGATAAAGGAACATTTTATGATTTATTCATTGATGAGTTCATTCTTTTGATTGAGTAATCACCTTTTGCAGGCTTCATTTACATTGGGGTGCTGCTCTGGCGTTATATAATAACAAGAGTTTTTATAACTTAGTATGATAGAGCAACGTGTTCATCTGAACACTCTTACAGGGGTGCATTCTTCTGTAGCTCAAAGCAGTATGTGTGTTATCAAGCATCAACAGTGAGCTGGAGGAAATCAGGCAGTAGCTATGTTTCCATCCACTTGTCAATGGAATTATCTAAAGTTTGCTAAAAACATTCATGCGAATAAAGCCGATGAAAGTGTGTTTCCATCCTACGGCTTTTAAGCAAATAAAAACCTGTGCATAATGGCATCACATGCTGTTTTGCGGTCAGATTGTTATTTGGAATAGATTTTAGACATTTTAAAGTGTTTTCATTCATTTTGGCACTGAATCGCACAACATTAAAGCTAACATTTGTGAACAAAGTTTTGCTAGCCAAAATGGATGGCGCCGTCTACCTACAAATGGTTAATACTGCACAAGATGTAATAGTGCTTATGTGCCAGCTGATAGTGAGATATCAAGCAGACAACAACGACGCTATGACATCGCTATGATGATGCAGATGCACATAAATGCCAATCTAAATTAGCTGTTAAATTTTGTTCGTCCACTTCTGTCATTGTTGACATCCGCCATGTCTGCAAAGAAAACGGAACTTACCTTAAACTTCTTCTTCTTCGTTTTATGGTGGGTTACGACCATAAAATTACCTAAAACTTAATTGCAAATTATTATTTATTAGGTTTCCATCAGCTTTTATATAAGCCGTTTACCGATTAAGAAAAAATCTGATGAGAATGAACGTACAAACTTTGTGTCTTTGTGTGAATTTTACTGTTTCCATAGGCATTTTTCATTCTGTATTATTTAATTTAAAATGGTTGGATGGAAACATGGCTAGTGTATCTTTAATTTGAATTGCATACAACAGGAGGAGCGGCAGAGCTGTCCGGCAGTGTCCACGTTGGCGATGAAGTTCTGTCTATCAACGGCTGTTCTCTGGAGGGCCTCATGCACCACGATGCCTGGAAAATCATCAAAGCCACTAACGAGGGGCCCAACCACCTCCTCATCCGCAAGCCCAGGACCTAACTGTAACGGACAAGGAAAAAGAAACCTCCTGACAAGGACCAATGTGAAACAGCCCTCTGAAACAGTGGAAACAAGGATTTTCTGACAGACTTCATTTGAGTTTTTTGTGTTTTGTCTGGTTACACGTGTTTGTACTTAGAAATAGGTCAGATTGGATGGACCACTAACTATTGTGGTGTACATTGCTGTATTATGATTTATTTCAGATGGGAAGTGCAGTTTGTTTACAATAGATTAAATAAAACCGTTTTTTTTTTTAAATAAAGTCAGTATGTGAAAAGATCTATGGCTGGTTGTGATTATATTATCTTTCATGCTAACTTGTGAGATAACTATTATTTGTTGTCTGGGTGAATATCTGATTCTGATTGGCTGTAGGGTGTAAAAAAAGTGTAAGGACACTTACTGAAGAAGTTGCGGTGAAATTATTGCACTACATTAAAAGAAAAAGACAATGTGAATCTGTTATTTCCAACACTGTGTAGTGCTTCAGGGCCTCGTCCTCTGAACACCACAGGATGGCACTAACACACAAGCTGCAGGAAGTAAGTTACACTGCTCCACTGAACTGACTTTGTTTCACAGCGAATAATGTTATCTCACATCCTGTTCACTGTTCAGGTCGCTTCTTGGTAGACAGACAGACAGACTTAGCGGTAGTCTCACATTGCCAGACCTTCCTCCACAGCGCTGTAGTGGAGGGTCTGGCTAGTTCACACAGCATTCTGTGATGGGAGATAAATGTGCTCTGGTTTATTGGCATTTCTTTAAACCACTCACAACCGTTTTGGGTGGCGCTAAGCGCCGTACGGAGCCACGGTGCCTCTGCAAAATAGTCTCAGGAAGGAACTTGTTTTGGTGGAACGTGTACGTTCAAAAGTAGTTTTAGTCGTGCAACAGAAAACTCCGATTGGACAGATAGTCTAGCTAGCTGTCTGGATTTACCCTGCAGAGATCTGAGGAGCAGTTAACCATAGTCCTCACAAATCCACCAGAGGTTAGAACGCCAACACAAAGAAAGAGGAAGGGGACGCACATCGGACCGGGATGAGGGACATCCGGCGAAATTTCTGGCTACTGGATATAGACTATATTAACGGTAACACTTTCTTTGACGCCCATGTACATAATGCATTATAAATATACTTATAATGCGTTGTAATCTGCTTATAGCAATGTATGGTTTTAGTTAGAAGCACTCATTCATTTTTATGCTTTTAACAATAATCATAACGCATTATTTATTTATTTTTTCCTATTTTTATTTATTTACATTTTTATATATTTATTCCTGTATTTAGTTTTTTTATTGAGACTTAAGTGATTTTTTTTGTCTTCTGTAAATGTGCATCCTCCATGCTCTAAACACTAAAACTACAGAAGGAGCAGCACCCTCTGCTGATGAAAGATGAGAATAAAAATCTTACCGCACCGGGTATTCCCAGGTGGTTTTCCATTCAAGTACTGACCCGACCCAACCCTGCTTAGCTTCTGAGATCGGACGAGATCGGGCGTGTTCAGGGTGGTATGGACATAAGCCATTATGCACATTGCACCCTCCGAACTGTTGAATATACAGTTTGGGGTTGGAGAGTACTAAACTACATGTAATTACACTAGTAGTGTATCCTTTTGCAGTAGCTTGCTGGTAGTTCAACTAAATTCATCTTTGCATAGTGATTCAAATAGCCTAGTTGAATTGCTTTTTTGCCATTTTTTCCATTGCCAATCCTTCTTTACATCTGAAGCATTTAAAGACTCTATTTGTCCATTGTTTATTTCTAAAGAAACACAACAATGTATAAAAGGCTCCATTACCTTGAATTTCATGTTATGGCCCCGTAGCAACCTTTTTTGTAAAAATAACGATCGTGTCATAACCACGCGACTTTCTGTTGCATAGTAGAAGAATTACCGTATAGTCAGGAGAAGCTCGCAGGCAATCGAGGGGACGAGGGAGAAGCCCATAGAGAGTCCATGAAGGCATCAGAACAAAATATTTCAGCAACGTTTTGATGGATTGGAAATACTTCGGTATGTGACAAGTTAATTCATATGAAGTAACATTTATCCACGATCCACTTTATCCACAAGATTGGGAATGATTGAGATTTCTCTCGGCACAGCTACCAGAAGACTTCACACTTTCAGACAGGTTGCTCACGTCACATCTACGTCGTCAAGCTCAGTTGGAGGCTGCTCAGTAACACTCAGCCAGCACCGGGAAAGAGACTTCTGATATCCTTCACTGGTTTCCTGAGAATAAAAAGCTTACAGCACCGGGTATTCCCAGACAGTCTCCCACCCAAGTACTGACCCAGCCTGACCCGGCTTAGCTCAGACGAGATCGGGCGTCAGGGTGGTATGGCTGTAAGCAATTGTAAATTATGCCCACAAGCTATTTATAGATGGTTAAACCTAAGGGTTCTCAAAACTACTGAATATATGCAGTTTGGGGTTGGAGAGTACTGAACTACAAAGTACATGTAATTACACTAGTAGCCTAGTGTAATCCTACATGTTGCAGTGGCTTGCTGTTTACTAGGCTACATTCTTCTTGATTCAAGTGGAATTGCTTTTTTGGTTCTTACTAACTTCTGTATTTCAGCATTTAGTCATTCCTTTATGTATTTTGTTCCATATGTATTTATTGCTATATTAATTAATGTGTTTATTTGTTTACAGTGTGTACTCTTAATTTGAAAATGGCAATATTAGCTCAAGAAATCAAGTGCCTTTGACTCAGATACTTTACACAGAATGATATTGCTGTATTGTTTGTTTACAATTCAGAAGAATTATATTTAGACTTGGTCCTCAAAATGAATGCAAGTGAATGAGGAGCCGGACACCTGGGAGCAATGGTGGTGTTGACAGTGGACCACAGGGACAGTAGAGGTCGCTAGCTTATTTGTAGATGACTTTAGATAGAGGTTAATCTGCTGATTTTTGAATTCAAAGTTCTACAAAAGTAAAATAACCCTTTAAAACTTTGAGACTTACAAAGTGTTAACATGAGTGCATGGTTTGCACCACAACTTTTGTTGATTAAAAGTTCACATAAAAGTAAAATATACATAACATATATATATATATATATATATATATATATATATATATATATATATATATATTTGCAGCAATAACACATTTCTCAGCAAGATGGTGTGAATATTTGGAATACGGTTATTAGAATAATAAAATAACATAATGGATGATTCGTTAATCTGACAACGGCTGACGCATACACGCATGAACACGCTTGCACAAGCACACGCGCACACACACACACACACACACCAATATAGATAAGGGGAGTACTGGCCCTTTTTTCCCACTGTAAGCGCTGTGCAAGATTCACTTAAGAGTTTGACACAGATCGGTAAATGAACCAATTTCTATACACCTGATCAAGCCAGTCTTTACATCATAGGCTACTGGTTTCATTCTGATAGATACT
The DNA here is from genome assembly GCF_004354835.1 of Perca flavescens. Classification (NCBI taxonomy): domain Eukaryota; kingdom Metazoa; phylum Chordata; class Actinopteri; order Perciformes; family Percidae; genus Perca; species Perca flavescens. The sequence goes on from NC_041335.1 coordinate 1,582,214, forward strand.
TTTGGGGTACACCACTTGAGATCCCATAATTTTATCAGTCTGACTCCAAACCTCTCCTGAATTTGCATTGATGGGATTGCACATTACGTCTTTACTTTTTCCATAGGAAGCTTCTAACTATACAATCACAATAAATAACTGGTTCAACCTGTATCAAACACGTTCGAGCAGACAAAAATTTAAAATGACAGTGTCCAAGTGTGAGAAATGACCACCAGATGTCAGTAAAAGCACACACACGGCTGAGGAACCACTCCAACTTATGGATGTCAGTGTGGTACTGTTACTGCAGTGGTCCCACTGTTCAATGTCGCAGTTTTCTACAATTGGTAACGTGTGTCACTATATCAATAAGTAAGTAAATTATAAAGCTCATGTAGTCAAAACTTCACTTCAGCACAACACATGTCAACGTGGACTCAACTGTGGATCACTTTTCATTTTTTTGAGACAAAATGCATTCATTGACCACATCTTTTAAAATCAATCATCAACCACCACCAAACCTCTGTGTCCTTATAGTCCAGTTTGATGATTACATACTATTGTAAAAAAAAAAATATATATTTATTTGCATTTGTTATTTGCAAATTAGACTGCACTTTTCAACATTCTGCAAGATAGATAGCTAGATAGCTAGATAGATAGATAGATAGATAGATAGATAGATAGATAGATAGATAGATAGATTCACAGTGCTGCTCTGGCACCGGAAGTAACATCTACATAGAAATAGTTTTTGAAAAGCATCAACTCCTAATTGGGACATACAACACTGAGCACCTATATGAAACACTTGCGCCAGGTGAGGAAAGGGGACATTTTATGGGACGATGTGGCGTTTCAGCATCTCTTCCAGTCACAGAGTGGTTGACAGCTCATCCCAGGATGGTGTCACTTTACCTTCCACCTCACTCTCTCTTCCTCAACCCCACAGAGGAATTGTTTATCTTGTGGATGGGGAAAGTTTCTGACCACCAGCCACATAATCAGATGTCCCTCTTGAATGCAATGAATATATATACTTTATTTTTCAGCAAATCAGATTGAGATCAAGATCTCATTTGCAAGTGAGACCTGAGTACAAAGTGAAAACTCAAACAAAAATACAATCAAATGAAAATAAGAAAATATTTAAATATCAAGACAAGTATACATGCAGGCATAATTAAAATGAATTATTTGAATAAAATGATTTCAAAAACAAATAACTTAAAATAAAAAATAAATAAAATAAAAAACAAATGCTGGCTGTTTGGACATATCTGCAGAAGATTGCCAGGCAGCTCACGTTTTTCAGACTGTAACAAGCAAATGTTGGGTATTTTAATTTGATTGATGTGCAAAATATCAATGTTTAAATTGAAATATCAATGATCAGAATTAAAGTAGTCCATCATCTTGTACCAGCTCAATAAATTGTTCAGATTTTTACAAAGCAAAGGATGACCACAACTATGCTACATGGACTGAAAGTCCAAATGGAAATTTGAAAGCATGTGATTAGCTAATCGTGAAGACACATTCATGGAATTTGCAATGTTTAGTTAAATGTTTGGTGTAACATTTGGTGTAACATTTTTTATTCCTCTTTTTATTATTATATTTACTGTTTAATCATGAGATAAATGCTGGAATAATGGTACACTTCACAGACTGTTTGCAGAAATATCCTATTATCAGTGGATAGTTTATTTATTTTGTATAATTTTATTTAACACAATGGTAGAAGGTGTAATATGTAGATGCTGCTGTTGAACTGAGTCAGATCACACATTTCAGTTTACAGGAAAGTCCTGATGTCTTTTATTGGAATTGTTTTTATTATTATTATTATTATTATTATTATTATAATAACTTTAGCTTTTGTGATAAATGTTCTGTGTTTGACTGTTCAATGTTCCACGCTTATTAAAAGAAAAACACGTATTGATGGCAGTTCATATCCATGTTCTCATCTTAGTATAAGAATATAGAGCAGTTTAGATGGTGTCTACTACAGAGGTGGTAAGAGTACAAAAATATTCTACTCAAGTAAAAGTATGATTACTTTAATGAACTTTTACTTAAGTACAAATGAAATTACCTACATAAAAAAGTAGCTAATTTTAAATTTACTCAGAGTAAAAGTTACTTAGTTACTTTTTCGCATTGGGATATACTTTTTTATATTTATACTTTTTTAATAACTTATTTATACGCAGTCTTTTGGCACAAAGCCAAAAAAACAAGAAAAACAACAACAAAAAACTCCAAAAAAGCAACAAAAACCTAAAAAACTAAACAAAACAAGCGAAAACCATTTTGATTTGAGTTTGTTGAGATATTTTGCCAAAACAACGTTACCGCTTTTTGATTTCCTTTACTCAGTAACGGATGTGATTTAAAGTGTTGCAAAGTAAAATACTTCAAATGAAACAACAAAAAAATAAAAATACTCAATTACAGTAAAGTGAGTTATTGTAATTCGTTACTTTCCACCTCTGGTCTCTATGTCATGTTTTATCTGTTACACAGTGAATATTGAACGTTGGCTAAACATTTAAAGTGCTCATATTATGCTCATTTTCAGTTTCATAATTGTATTTAGAGGTTGTACAAGAATAGGTTTACATGGTTTCATTTAAAAAAACACCATGTTTTTGTTGTACTGCACATTGCTACAGCTCCTCTTTTCACCCTGTGTGTTGACCTCTCTGTTTTAGCTACAGAGTGAGGCATCTCACTTCTGTTACATTTTTGTTGGGAGTCGCACATGCTCAGTAGCTAGGTAAGGACTACTAGCCAGTCAGGAGCAGAGTATGAGGGCGTGCCATGCTAGCAGCTAGGCGAGCATTATAACGTGTGTTCCAAAGTGACCACGTTTGTCTCTGAAGTAAAGGCTGGACTACAATAGAGCTGTTTGGAGCAGTTGGTGAACAGTGTTTTCTGTTGGAGATGGTAAGTCCCTTTGGGGGGGGACTTTGGGCTTTTTCACTTTGTAAACCTATAACATGCACAAAAAAGACACAATAAAGGAAAGGGAAAAAGCCAAAAAGCAGAATATGAGCACCTTAAGTAAAAAATCGCAAATTGTAATCACAATATGTGGCCAAAAAATCTAAATTTGATTTTTCCCCTAATCGTTCAGCGCTAATGGGTATCAATCTGCTGCTTATAACATTAGATGTTGGATGCTGGCTGCAGGGACTCTCTCCTACCCAGACACCAGAGCATTAGTGAGGTCCAACACTGATGCTGAGTGATGCTTTGGTGCCACACCAAACTGGAAAAAAACATTTCACCTGGCAATATACTGTACTTTTGGCCATATGTGTACATGCAAACTGCACTTTATATTAAAAAGGTGTAGTCATTACGCCAAAAAAGAAAAAGAAAACAACATTAGTGGCCAGAAAAACATGACACAAATAGAGCAGAGCCTGCAGGTATTTGTGCAGCAGGATGTCGTCTCATATCCTGGAAAATTCTCCCACAGACTGAACTAAAAGATGTCATTACATGACAAGGTGTTGGTTTCAGCTTAATGACCATAATTGCAGAATATGTGCTGGTTGTGCTCATTGGTGTAATTTGGACATTTCAGATGAGATAGCACAGAATTGTGCTTTACATCCAGTATAATACTTTACCTTTTCATGTAATGATTTAATGATTTTAAGTGTAATGAGAGCTGTGGAAACCATTGGCATGTACGTCAGCAAATTCCACTCCACTTGCCAGCAAACAAAATGTGTCTTCTGAGTCTTGGTTGGTGAGTCATTAGTGACATGTGCTAATGAGCCACGATAACTGCAAGGCTGCTGCTTGAGCAGAGGATTTGAGCTGAAGTGAATGTTATTTTTTCATTGTAGAACTGCACACAAGACATGTCAAGAACTGAAGAAGTTCTGTTGGTGCAAGGCATAGAGACCAGGTGTAATATAACGTGTTCTGTCCTCGCTAGACGTGTCACTTCCCTATCCAGCTAGACAGACAGTGACCAGGCGAGATGTTGATTCATGGCTTTTAATCTCACGAATCTTTTCTCATTGATCTTTAACATTGTAAAACTGTAAACAAAGAAAATACAGCAATTAGAATTGTACATATTATTCAAAGTGCATAGCTGACTGCACAGTATTTACTGCCTAAATAAAGCACTCAATTGAACATTAAATCAACATATTGAGCATTAAACGTTACATTTTCATGTACATTTGATAATTATATTCTTTGTTTTAGGAAATAGCTTGTAATCACGGAGTCCAAATTAGCCTAATTAACATAACAAAAGATTGCTAGCATACGGCGCTAACTACTGCCCATGTATTGCACAATCACTTTTCATCACAGATTACACAAGCACTTTACGTTTCGTTTATAGCACATTTGCATCTTTAGCTAAATGAATTTACTGTCAAACATGTTAAACCTACTAAACATCATATTTACATGACAAATATTAGTAATTTACAGCCTAATGCGGGCCATGACTTCACCACGCGAGCCGCTCTTCAGCCATGACACTTTACAATGAGCTCAACTCCACGCAACTAAAACGGAAGTTACCAAACATGGTCCTCGCCACAACAGGGCGCTTAAGGGTAGACCTAACCAAATCAAACTGCTGAACCATTACAACATGAGTACAGTTCTTATACACTACTATTTTATGCTACTTTATACTCTAGTCTTACTTTTTACTGCACTGCACTTTTTACTGCACTACTTTTAACAGTTGTGGTTTCTACCTACTTTGATGATTCAGATCTTACACTCAAAACAACCTTTAGAATATAACGCATTATTATAGATTAAACTACTCCACTACAATTTACAAAGTTTTGCAAATTAGCTCCCCTCTACACTGAATCCGAATCGGAAAAGGATGTACTGCCAAGTAAGTAACATTGCGATTCTCTGCAATTCCCTGCGCGGCCGCGTCCTGCTGCGTCCGCCGCATCCACCCGTGCTCTGCAGCGCCACGTTACATCCCGCAACGCCCCGCTGTAATGTTCATATGCACAGAGTAGTCAGGATCCGGTATAGGAGACTGCACTACTCAGTATGACATGATGTGCCCTGCTATGACGTGAACTTCCACGATGACCTTCGTAGTCACTGTTCCATTATCTTTAATGTGACTATTATTGCCACTGTTCATCACACCCCCAACCGGCCCCATCAGACACCGCCTACCAAGAGCCTGGGTCTCTAAAAGGGAGTTTTTCCTTGCCACTGTCGCAACAGCCACTGCTAATGCTTGCTCTTGAGGGAATTACTGTAATTGTTGGGGTCTTGGAATTTGTAGAGTGTGGTCTAGACCTACTCTATCTGTAAAGTGCGTTAATTGATTTTCCGGCCACTTGGGGGCAGCATGACAAGCTGTTGTTATGGCGAACATGTTAGCAAACGGTTGCCTACTAACACATCAGTTCCATAACATCGGTTGAGTTTGTGTCCACCAGAAGGATGCACTCTGTTTTAGTTCTGTTTTTGGTCTCCACCAACGGCAGAGAAAAATATCTGTCTGTTTAGCTGCTAAATGCTCCACTATGTTCTCCAGCTCGTCTCTAACTGTGTGTCTGCTGTTTGCTGCCGAGCAGGTAGTGTTCAGTGGGTTTATCAGAGCTTTTTCTCTGAAAACAGCTGTCTGTTGCTGCAGATGGAAACAAGTTTGATGAGAAAGAAGAAAAAAGAGACAATGACTATGTTTACATGCACATAATATTCCTGTTTTGCCCTTATTCCGAAAAGACGATATTCTGACTGAGCTGTTTACATGGCTTCAAGAAGCTTGTTGAAAGAATGAAAGAGGGACGCTGTGTTCACACGCATGTAAACATAGTCAATGAATAATAGAGCTGAGAAGAACCGCTGAGTTAATGATCATTCTCTGTGGGATTTTCTCTAGCAACCCTTTTCACATTACACACAGGCATTTGAGGCATTGTCAGTTGTATACTTAAAGTATATTTTAACACTATTGTATTGCTTCTTTTATAAGCAAGTAAATGATCTGAATACATCCTCCAAACTGAAAGAGATAATTCTGAAAGTGTCCAACTAAACTACATATGACATGTTAATTAATCTAACTGCAGCAACAATCACTGTAATGGACATGATTTCATCCTGGGTGTATTGGTTTAAATTTCACACAGATTCTCCTTACAGTAGCCCACATCCTCATTCACACGGTCCAAATACAGACATGTTGTATTGAGATAACAATGAAGAATACTGAATCTTACATAGCAAAAGAGAGAGAGATAATAGTATGTAGCGAACATTTGGATCCAAATTCAATTCCTCTTCGGCAAAAATTGTACATAATCCTAGATTGCATGTTCTGAAATGATGAGGTCATGTTAATCTATATTTTGGTTATTGCCAACAAATCTTATGAAAAGACTAACACAAACATTGTTTGTCTGTCAGTACTTTCTGATTTCCTTACCTTTCGGCTCAAATATATATTTTCTTTTTGTTTTAAGCCTCAGTAACTTCCTAAAACAGCTTCTCACTGTAATTTTTAGCAAACATTACTCAGTAACAGTGCATTTGTCGTTGACCACTTTTCAGCGGCACATTAAACCACATCTAATGTTCCAGTGAGGATTTGTGGCAGCAGGACAGTGTGTGTGTGTGTCTGTGTGCCTGTTTGTATGTGTGTGTGAGATTGAATCAAAATAAACAGTGTGTGTTAATGGTAATGAAGTACACCAGTGTGGAGTGATGTGTTTTTAACAGTTTTTGGACAATAATGGATCTCTATGGCACAGAGGAAAAAGATATGTGTATATATGATACACACACAATATTTATATATATATATATATATATATATATATATATATATATATATATATGTACTTAAAACAGAATATCACCAGATTCAGCCCCATTTTGTATGTCATGGTACAAAAGTAATTTCATTAATATCTTGTTATAGCTAGTTATTTGAGGGTCTGAAATGTTTGCAGAGAGAGGAAGATGTTCACACAGGACACAGAGAAGTAACATTGGATTACCAAAGGAAGAAATCAGTGTGTGGGAAAAAAATATTTTCCTGTATACATTACTTTTTTTTTTTTTTTTTTTGATTGGGACAATGCACATTAATCAACATTTTGGTAAATGTGCTAGTGTTAGCCAGATGGCCAATTTTCAACTGTAGATCAGGCTGCCATATTTGAAAAAAATTGCTAGTGTTTCCTCTCATTGTGTACTTCATTTTTACGTTTTAAGAAAAACATGACATCTTTAAGCCATTGTGAAACTGAAGGAGAGTTTAAAGACTTCTACTGTAAAATAATTCGATATCTGGTTAGTAAAGCTGTGAAACAAATTGAGTTAAACTGACTCGTCCAGGGTCCCAAAAATAGCAATTAAGGGACATGTTTGAAAATGTATTCCTGTTATAATTGCAATTGTGTTGAAATAAGCAGATCAGTCACGATATTCTTGAGCAAATACTTTGATGTTGATATTGCGGCGGTATTGTTAAGGTTTACAATTGGTGCTTTAATAAATAGAATGGTATTATAAATAATAGCAAATAATAAAACAGCTAGAACAATCTGGTAAGTTCGGAAAATGACATCACTTTACTGTAATACAGCCTTTAAAACCAGGAAAAGACAACACTTAAGCCATAAAACGATATTACGACATCCAAAATCCAAGACGATAACGATAACGATATGAGTATCATGATAGCAATATAATATCGATGTATTCCCCAGCCATAATCTATACACAGTCATATTTGCTTGACTGGAAGAAGAAAAACTGCTTAGATAAATATCAGATAGTGTCCCGTGGCCAGGAAAAGAAGCTGTGGAGCATTTGACGTTTTTCACCTCTGAATTAAATGTGAAGCTGGTCCGAGAATTGATTTCTTTAACATTATCTCATGATTTGATATTTCCTCTGTATTCATAGTTTACCCTTTTCACGGAGCAAACTGGCGATATCGACATGAATAACTTACAGCTACTGTACACTGAAACCCAAAGGTGAACTGTTGGGTTTCAAAACATCAACAGTAAGGTGGAAAGACAATTTTGGCATATAGCGTCAATGCAAGTAGTTCTCCATCCTCAATCTATTTTCTGAGTATCAAATACTTACCCCATCAGCTTGAAACAATCGCTTTTTAACAAAAATATTCTGAGATACGTCTTGCATGGGTAGCAGCAAGTATTTTAGAAATATTTTGGAAAAGCAAAATGGCTTGGAACATAGAGAGTGGCAACAGATTCTCACTCCCATCTCGTAAAATACAGATGCTTGGTCAGGTGCCTTTGTCGTTGTTATTGACGCTAAAAGTCTCCTTTAGTGTCATATAAGGCGCTTTATCTAAATGCGCTTGGTCGGGACTATTGGCGTCACTTTTGATGCAATTATTTTAAGGAAAAGGTCGTGGGTGGTCTTACATTTTCGTGACACGCGGGAAGAACGGGACGGAAGAACGGGACGGTTGGGTTTAGGAAAAGAAGCACGGGACGGTTGGGTTTAAGAAAGGGTTAGGATTAGGGAACCCCGGTCTCCTGGGTGAATGGCCTGTGTTGTTTGACCCATCCACCACCCTAGCTAACCTCCCTACACAGAATTTTGGCCTTTCATACTACTCGCTACCGTAGTCACTCTTAGTGCTAGGTCATCTTCAAACCCCGTGTAGCTGCTGCTCTGTACGTGCTCCCCGGGTTTACTATGCACGTGTGGACTGAGAACTTTGTATGGAGGACAACAACTATTATAGATTTTATTATAGATCAATTTATACACCAACACTATCACATATAATTGCTGTGTGGGACAAAATGTAACAGTGGTTATGTGAAATACCTTGAATTAAGCTTTTTCCACCAGGGAGGCGATTTTCTCATCCTGTGCTTTAAGTACTTGAAATGTTGTTAAATGAATCCTCGTTCAAAGCACTAACGAACACCAGACTTAGCAATTCTCAAAAAATAATGGCTGCCATCATCCATCTGTGTGTGTGTGTGTGTGTGTGTGTGTGTGTGTGTGTGTGTGTGTGTGTGTGTGTGTGTAAGTAAGTAAAGTTTATTTGTATAGCACCTTTCACAGATAAAAATCACAAAGTGCTTCACAATAAAATGTAATACAATACAACAAATTAAAATACAAGAACATACAAATAGAAAACAAAATAAACAACCATAAAAAAAACCTTGACTATCTAAAAACCTGCTTGAACAGCAGAGGCTTTTTAAAAGATTCGACAGACGAAAATGTAGAAAGGGAGGCAAGACATTCCACAGCCTAGGAGCCACTGCTTGGAACGATCGGTCCCCTCTAGTTTTAAACTGAGTGCGGGGAGCCACTAATAGCCTCTGACCTAATGACCTCAGACTACGGGTGGGAGTATGAAGCTGTATCAAGTCAGAGATGTAGGGGGGGACTTGACCGTGCAGGGCTCTAAAAGTAAGGATCAGGATTTTAAATTGAATTCTATACTGGACTGGTAACCAGGGAAGTGATGCTAAAACAGGTGTGATGTGTGCTCTTTTGTGCACACATCACGTGTGAGTTAAAAGCCTCGCAGCAGAGTTCTGAACAGCCTGGAGACGGTGAAGCTCCTTCTTACTCAAACAGGTAAAAAGGAAATGAAAGCATGAATGATCATCTCCAACTGTGTGTGTGTGTGTGTGTGTGTGTGTGTGTGTGTGTGTGTGTGTGTGTGTCAGGCTAATCTCTATAAAAACAGATATCTGCCTATGAATGCAGAATCTGTAGGCGGGACCCGATTTGTGCACCAGAAGCGTTCTGGTTTCCGTTTGTTGGCAAAGCAGTGTTGACCAATCCTGTTGGAGCCGGCTTTGGTTGGATACAGTTTACAGTCCGTGTAGAGAGAAAAAGACTTCTCTTGTTGTTTTGATGCAGTTTTCTCTGCATTAGCCATTCAATGTATTTACATTCTGTAATTAGGCTACCTTTCTATATGGTAGTTTTTAATGTTAATGGCGGAGTCCGCCATTCCTGATCTGGATTTAAATTGCCTACCTACACATAGGCCTACCTACAACTTGAGTTTGTTCAGTTGTACAGTAAACAGATAGGCTGCTCTTCTGTTGTACTTCTGACAAAGTAGCTGCTCAAGGAGTGAAGGGCTGTAGCCTAGTATTAAATACAACTTGATGTTACTACGTTACTGAAATCTTAAGGATTGTCCTAAGTGTTATAGGACCCCAAAATGAAATACAGCATCTAAGGTGCTTTTACATGAGCACTACTTTTTGACCCCTGGCTGCTAGATTTGCATCATGAATAATAGCATCTTTGAAAAACACACACACAGGAAAGATCTGTACTTTGTTTGTTGTTTCAAGCTTACAGAACCATAATTCCCATTAACTGCATTTAACTCGCGCTGTGTTGAAGTGGCTCATTGTGAGCTCCGGCGGCAGTGTCGCTTTAAGAAGGAGGTGCGCAGCGCTCCGGTGACGCAGGAATAATCCTGAAAAGATGCTTCAAAACTCCAGGCCAGAGCCAGCGTGTGTGTTGGCTGCTGGCTGAGCTGGAAGAACCCTCCGAGCCTGGCAGGATCAGCTGTTGGGGAAGAATATTTTGAGCAGGTTCAGGAGCATTCGGAAGGAACTCTCAATGCAGAAGAAAACACACACACAGTCAGGCAGATCCGCTTCTTTAAAAAACCAATACAGTTATTTGCCATTAAGCCATTTACGCACGGCGGAGGGCTTTCTGTTTGCAGCTGTATGTGCGCTGCCAAGTGGAGCCAACTTGAGGAAAGAAACATTTGAAGAACATCTGTCCAACACTTTGTCATTTATCTGAAGCGGGACTTGGAAAGTGGCATCATGCCATATCTCAGCACACTGTGTGTGTACTACTTTTTGATGCTTCTGAGCCCAGTTTTGACAAATACCATCACCGAAGACATAGAGGTTTTGGTGTTTTTGCCACAAAATAATTCCTACCCATTTTCACACACCAGAGTGTCACCGGCGATCCTTTACGCGCAGCAGAGGCTGAAGACAGACGGAGGACAGTACTCCGGGTTCCGCTTCAACATCCACTTTGAGAACTCCAACTGTTTCAATGATGCTCTGTTTGTGTTAGTGGACAGGTCGTGCGGGCGCAAGCCGGATCTGATTCTGGGTCCGGTGTGCGAGTACGAGGCTGCGGCGGTGGTGAGGCTGGCATCCCACTGGGACATCCCGGTGATCTCGGCAGGTGCCCTGGCCGCCGGCTTCAGCAACAAGAACGCCGAGTACTCCCACCTGACCCGCATCGCTCCGTCCTACGTGAAGATGGCAGAGACGTTCACCGCGGTGTTCGAGCACTTCAGCTGGAGGAGCGCGCTGCTGGTCTACGAAGACGACAAGGAGGAGCGGAACTGCTACTTCACTCTGGAGGGGGTCTATCATCTGATGGCCGACTTTAACATCAAGACCTATGCTGTTTCCCAAGAGGATCGCCTGGACACCGACGACATCCTCCAAAACATCCATGACACCGAAGGTAGGCGGAATGTCGGAAGAAGTATCAGATATTTTAGGCTACTTCAGTAAAAGTACTAATACCACACTGTTACAAGTAAAAGCATTGAAACATTACATTAAAAGTCTGTCAGTATCATCAGGAGAGTGTAGTTAAAGTATTAAAAGTAAAGAAATCCTCCCATTGTAGAAAGAGTAAAGGATCCAACCAGCTGTGTGTTTAATGGTCTCATCATCTCAGCTGGACTTGTAGCCGTTATATTGTCGGCTAGTTTACTTTAGAATCAAACATCAGATTTATAAACTACATGTGTTCTGTGTGCAGAAATATTGTGTAAAGTAACTAGTAACTAAAGCTGTAACAGATGAATGTAGTGGAGTAACTAAAGTAACTAGTAACTAAAGCTGTAACAGATGAATGTAGCGGAGTAACTAAAGTAACTAGTAACTAAAGCTGTAACAGATGAATGTAGTGGAGTAACTAAAGTAACTAGTAACTAAAGCTGTAACCGATGAATGTAGTGGAGTAAAAAGTACAATATTTCTCTCTGAAATGTAGCGGAGTAGAAGTAGAAAGTGGCATGAAAAGAAAAGACTCAAGTAAAGTACAAGTACCTCAACATTTGGACTGAAGTACAGTACTGGAGTAAATGTACTTTAGTTACATTCCTCCACTGTGTCTAAGTGAATTAGATAGTTCCATTAGAGAAAACGAATTTGAGCCATGTAAATAAAAATCTTAGCCTTAGAAACATTATTACATACTAGCAGTAATCTGATTACTTTGAGGTCTGGTTTTATTTGAGATAAAGTGGGTTAATATGACTTTATTTTTTTACAGTTGTCCCCAACTAGTTATAACTGCAACACTCTGACTTCTTGCATTCAATCTAATATTATAGTTTTGAAAATATATCAATTGTATTATTAATTAGTGCACATATGCTTCCTATATCAGAAGATGACTAGTGTATTTCAAGTAGTGTTTGAGTTATGAAGGAAAATGTAATATTTTTTTTTTTACAATTGCCCCCGGTCACCCCTACTTAAATAACAGCTAGTCATTTACAGTGGTGGAATGTAACTAAGTACATTTACTCCAGTACTGTACTTGAGTCCAAATGTTGACGTACTTGTACTTTACTTGAGTCTTTTCTTTTCATGCCACTTTCTACTTCTACTCCGCTACATTTCAGAGAGAAATATTGTAGCCTACTTTTTACTCCACTACATTCATCTGTTACAGCTTTAGTTACTAGTTACTTTAGTTACTCCACTACATTCATCTGTTACAGCTGTAGTTACTAGTTACTTTAGTTACTCCACTACATTCATCTGTTACAGCTTTAGTTACTAGTTACTTTACACATTAATATTTCTGCACACAGAACACATGTAGTTTATAAAATCTGATGTTTGATTCTAAAGTAAACTAGCCGACAATATAACGGCTACAAGTCCAGCTGAGATGATGAGACCATTAAACACACAGCTGGTTGGATCCTTTACTCTTTCTACAATGGTTTAATACTTTAACTACATTCTCCTGATGATACCTAACGACTTTTACTTAAGTAACATTTGCAATGCAGGACTTTTACTGTAACAGAGTATTTTTACAGTGTGGTATAAGTACTTTAACCTGAGTAAAAGATCTGAATACTTCTTCCACCATTGGTCATTTAATAGTTCACCTACCTATACAATCAAGTTACATGTCATGAGTTATTCACATTGTAATTTGGTATCACAAGTCAGTGTCTGTGTCATTTAAAATGAGACGAATCAAAGGTGAAAATGGATTTTCCTTTCACGTGCAGCATGACAACACTGTCGGCTTCACTTCACAACTGGTCTGCCCACTAAACTGATTGTTTAAGTAATTACTGTTTGATAATCCATGTTTCTCAAACACCAAGATGGGCTTGCTTTTAAAGATAATTGAATTCATGCACAAAATAATGATGATTATTACTATAATCAGGCTATCGCAGCCAAGGGCATAGGTTTTGTTTCCACAGTGTGTGTGTGGGGTACATTGCAACTGGGGGGTCTGGGGATCCTCCCCCAGAAGATTTTGAGCGTCAAACTCTTCATTTCCTGCATTCTGGCGAATTTTTGAAAATGTTCTGGTACAGGATATAAAATCCTCTGTTCCAGACTCAAACAACACAAAAATTAAAACGATAAAAACTAATTTGAAGCACATTGTTTTCATGAATCACATTCATTTCATGATTAAAAATGACTTACATTTCATAAATAAGTTGCAAACAAGGCAAGGCAAGGCAAAGCAAGGCAGCTTTATTTATATAGCACATTTCAGCAACAGGGCAATTCAAAGTGCTTTACATAAAACATTAAAGAGCAGTTAGAAAATTAAAAAACAATAATAAACAAATTAAAAACATTAAAAGACAAGAATAAAATTGATAGTGCAGTATAGGAATAAAAGTTACAGTGCAGTATAAGAAATTAAAGTTAATAAAATAGATTATTTAAAGAAAAGCAACATCAAAAAGATAGGTCTTTAGCTTAGATTTAAAAGAACTGAGAGTTGCAGCGGACCTACAGGTTTCTGGGAGTTTGTTCCAGATATGTGGAGCATAAAAACTGAACGCTGCTTCCCCCTGTTTAGTTCTGACTCTGGGGACAACAAGTAGACCTGTCCCAGACCACCTGAGAGGTCTGGGTGGGTCATAATGTAGTAACAGATCAGAAATGTATTTTGGCCCTAAACTGTTTAGTGATTTATAAACCAGTAAAAGTATTTTGAAATCAATTCTTTGAGGCACTGGAAGCCAGTGTAGAGACTTCAGTACTGGAGTGATGTGATCCACTTTCTTGGTTTTAGTGAGGACTCGAGCAGCAGCGTTTTGAATCAGCTGCAGCTGTCTGATTGATTTTTTAGGGAGACCTGTAAAGACACCGTTACAGTAGTCAAGTCTACTGAAGATAAAAGCATGGACAAGTTTTTCCAGATCCTGCTGAGACATAAGCCCTTTAACCCTTGATATATATTTTAAGGTGATAATAGGCTGATTTTTTAATTATGTTAATGTGGCTTTTAAAATTTAGGTCTGAGTCCATGACTACACCAAGATTTCTTGCTTTGTCTGTTGTTTTTAACATTGTCGTTTGAAGCTGAGCGCTGACTTTCAATCGTTCCTCTTTTGCTCCAAAAACAACCACCTCCGTTTTTCTTCATTTAATTTAAGAAAGTTCTGGCACATCCAATCATTAATCTGTTCAATGCACATATTTAATTGTTGTATTGGGCTATAGTTCCCTGGCGATAAGGTTATGTAAATTTGTGTGTCATCCGCATAACTATGGTAACTTATTTTGTTATTTTCCATAATCTGAGCCAGTGGAAGCATGTAGATGTTGAACAGAAGAGGCCCCAGAACTGAGCCTTGGGGAACTCCGCACGTCATATTTGTATGCTCAGATGTATAATTACCTATAGACACAAAGTAGTCCCTATTCTTTAAATAGGATTCAAACCACTTTAGTACTGAGCCAGAAAGACCAACCCAGTTTTCCAATCGGTCAAGCAATACGTATGTCATGGTCTACCGTATCAAATGCAGCACTGAGATCAAGTAATACTAAGACTGAAATTTTGCCACTATCTGTGTTTAAGTGGATGTCATTAAAGACTTTAACAATAGCTGTCTCAGTGCTGTGGTGTGGTCGAAAACCTGACTGGAAGGCATCAAAACTGTTGTTTAGCGATAAGAAAAGGGTTAGTTGTTGAAAAACCACTTTTTCTATGATTTTACTTAAAAATGGAAGGTTTGATATTGGCCTATAGTTGCTCATTAGTGTCATGTCTAGATTGTTCTTTTTTAGGAGTGGCTTGATGACTGCCGTTTTCAGGGCCTGTGGGAAGATACCTGAGAGCAGAGATGTGTTTACAATCTGTAGAAGATCAGAAGCCAAACAATTCGAAACATTTTTGAAAACACCCGTTGGTAGAATATCAAGGCAACAGGAGGAGGTTTTCAGATGTTGTATTATGTCCTCCAGGTTTTTAAGGTTGATCGTATGAAATTGTGTCATGTTGGAATTTGTTTTGCGTGCACACTGTGACAACACATATCCTGTACTTGATATGGAAGCACTGACTGTTTGTCTAATTTTCTGAATTTTGTCTGTGAAGAAGGAGGCAAAGTCATTGCAAGCCTCGGTAGACAACAGTTCAGATGCTACTGGTACTGGTTAATCTATCAACAGTAGCAAACAAAGCACCTGAATTATTATTGTTTCTGGCAATAATGTCAGAGAAAAAGGACCGCCTTGCATTCCTTAGTTCCAGATTATAAATGCGAAGTCTCTCTTTATAAGTATTATAATGGACCTGGAGATTAGATTTTCGCCAACTGCGTTCAGCTTTTCGACACTCTCTTTTTTCTGTTCTCACAACTATAAAATTTCTCCATGGAGATCTTTTCTTACCAGAGACAGCTTTGACCTTAGTGGGAGCAATAGCATCAATAACATTCGTAATTTTACAGTTGAAATTATCTACAAGCTCAGTGACTGAGGCCCCAGTGAGGGTGGGTGTAGAGGAGAAAAGCTGAATGAATGATTCACTGGTGTTTTCAGTGATATACAAGCTTTATAGTTGTACATTACATCTCTTGACAGACAAATGTATCCAACACAGTCTTGTTGTCAAGTGATATCTTCCAAAGGTCCAGTCTTTTTAAGACCAAATTCCCTCTGTGTGTCCCTATTCCTCCACTGCTCATCATGTAAACCATAGATGTAAAGACTGTCCATGGAAACAAAATAGTGACATCAAATAATGCAAAGTTAAAATCAAGCGATCAAAATATTTTGCAAAATGAATAAAATGCAGGTTAATGTAAACAGTATTGTAAATATATGAAGATGCCACTTTGATAGTGATTGGACATTAGCTTTGGATTTAATTAATAATTGAAATAAATGTTTGATAGGTTAATAACAATCATTAGCAGCAGCCCAACTGCCCACCTACTTAGCCCCTGTTCCCCCGCAGAGCCAAGTAAAGCCACTTCATCCATCCCAGGAGCGAACGCTGAGGTGATGGACATCTGTGTTTTATTTGTCCTCACCCCACCCACACTCACTTTTTAGATTTTACATAATGTTCTGTGTGCTGTTGGCACAGAACATCATCCATATCATGCTAACCGACTGAAGAGATGAGCCGCAGGGGTTAGTTCTCTGAAAATGTTCAGAGGTCTTTGGAATTGGCAGACAGAAAGTGAGTGACCAAAATGGGATTCACTATCTCCATATGTGGCCTAAAGCTGTGAGTGATTAGAGCTCTTACAGTCCAGTAAGACCTTAAACACGGTCATTGTTTTATTTTGCACCATTTCAGGACAGAAGGCATTCTCTCAGGTTCTGCTAGTGAGATTTTTATGAGTAACTAAGCATAGTAGAAAATAAGCCAGTTTAATATGTTTTTATTTTATTACAGGTGTGTTGTATTTTATAGGTCTGCCCCCTCCCAGCTGATTAGTCGACTAAGATTTATAACGCTTTTTCAATGCTGATAGTTTGCCGGTAGTGAGACCCAGGCAAACAAAATGCTTTTTTTTCCATGAACAGAAAACTAATTTTGAATATTTTACTGACTACCTAACAACATGAATTAGTAGCAGTAGTAGGACTGTTATATTATTTCAGCATGAGGCATACAGTATACAAAACTAGGCTATTACTGTACTAGTGCAGTCTAATGTAAATGTGCACAATGACTACACTAGTCCTGTTGATTTGGTATCACTTTTCTCCCTTAAAGTCGAACCAAATGAGAATGTGGGTATATGCCAAGGCTGTTCAGGCCTGATAAGCAGCTCGTTGGCTATAATCCTCTGATTTCATTTCCCGATTACATCGCCTCATATGACAGAAGTGGCTGTTGTATAAATTAGCATATATTAAACATGCTAAATGCTGCAGAGCCACAAAGTGCACCTGGTGGCATGAAATTAGTATTCCCGGCATGTCAGGTGCTTAAACCAAGAGGTTTAAAGGGTTTCAGCAAATATTGTACAGCTTTCAACAAAAACTGAGCGGTGTTAGAGGGGAGAGGCAGGCCGTCATTAGCCTGCTTCAGCACATGATATATATTTGGGATTCACCTGTGTAAATGCCAAATCTTAATATAA
The DNA here is from genome assembly GCF_004354835.1 of Perca flavescens. Classification (NCBI taxonomy): domain Eukaryota; kingdom Metazoa; phylum Chordata; class Actinopteri; order Perciformes; family Percidae; genus Perca; species Perca flavescens. The sequence goes on from NC_041335.1 coordinate 1,599,855, forward strand.
CATGGTCTGAAGGTTTCATATCGATGATGCTGTTGCATTTCTCAGCTTTGCCAACAGCAATCAGGCACACAGCCATCAGTGCTCTGGCACTTTAGATTCCTGTAGATATGACCAGTCTGCACACTGGAGTCAGTCATGCTGTCACATTCACATTTCCAGAACACAATCTACAATGTCCTTGGTTTGCCACTGGCAGTATCCTTCAACAGCACAGTCTTATAACCATACTGTCTGAACTGTCAAAGCCATTGAAAACATCCAGAAGCTGCACATATTTGGTTTTAAATCTATTTTTCATTTATTTATTTCCCCTAGCTGAATGCCCCTACAGCGTATTGGCGTCCTGAGCCTTTCCTTATCTCACACAGCAGCAGCTCCAAGCCCATCTGATTATAGGTTGTGTGTCTTAGCTACAGTATACTAAAGGGTCAGGTCAGATCCAGAATTGATTTTCAAGATAATTCAGGGTTGAGCATGATTTATGCTTCTGCAGAGGCTCCATGCAGAGCTTTCTCCGTAGCCTACGTGAGTGGCCTGAAGTTTATACTTGTGTGTTGATCTCTTTGAGAGAATAGCAGGGTCGGTGTGTGTGTGTGTGTGTGTGTGTGTGTGTGTGTGTGTGTGTGTGTGTGTGTGTGTGTGTGTGTGTGTGTGGTAGAGCAAGTGAGAGAGTGACGGTGATTAGGTTCAGAGTGAGTAGCGACTCCAGAGTCCTAGTGAGAGAACCAAAGAGTCTCCTCTGTTCTTTCTGACCACGGTGGGAGATCTGGACCAGGAGAAGTTAACCCTCTCCTTGATCTCATGTTGTTTATGGAGAAGGAGAACCAGGAAATGAGTTGGGGGAAATGCAATGCTACCAAGCCACGGCCGAGCTGACCAATCACAGTTGTCTGCGTCGCCGGGAAGTGTAGTAACAAATTTTGACAGGTGCACGTCAGGCTACGGCATAGGGTCCATATCTCCACGTACCTACGCCGTTGATTTAACGCAGGAGCATAAATTGGCCTGATTAAGGGTACTGAAGAGGCTCTACGCAGAGCTTTCTCCGTAGCCTACAGTACGTAAGTGGCCTTAAATTTATACTTGTGCGTTGGTGTGTGTGTTGGTCTCTTTAAGAGAATAGCAGGGTTGGCATGTGTGTGCGTAGGGAGTGTGTGGTACAGCGAGAGAGTGACGGGGATTAGCTTCACTTGGGGTTTTGAGGAGCTGCAGCATTTATTCAGAGACCAACTGAAACCTACACTGTACATTTACCTCCACTTAACAAGTAAACAGCTGATTTATTCTCTGCTCTGATAGCCGACAGCTGTCTGCTCTGAGCGCTGACACCGTCTCTTTCAGGGCTGTTCCTTAAAGGATCTACACTTCTCTTATAACACGACGATAGCCTGCCAGAACCTTTTTGTATTCGGTCCGAAAGTCCGAACCATTTAAAAATAAAAAATAAAAAATGCTTTCACACTTGAAACAAACCGTATCATGGACCGAGAACACCCTTTTGGTTGGGTGGAAGGTTTTACACCTGTCATTTTGGTTTGGATCAAACTGAAAAGTCCAAAAGTCCGTACCAAACAAGGTAGGTGTAACAACATTCAGAGGTGGCCTCTCCTCCCGGCTCTACGAGGGTTATGGTGCTCGCCAGTGAAAGCTTCACACTTGATTTGGTATGAGCTTTGTCCACTTGGCATTTTGATGCAATACACAGTATTTGGGTTTTTTGTGTCCGCTATTTTTATAGCTTCCTCTTTGATGTGTGCTTATGATCTGGCACCTGGTCGCCAAGTTTTTATAGACGTTGACGCCCAGAAACGTCCCAAACACAGCAAAATAAGAAAATCCAGGCAGGGGGCAGGGTCTCTGCAGATACAGACACTACCACACACATGGGTCATAAGTGATGATTGAGAGGGATTACTTAATTTATGCCTTGTTTTCAGGAAATTCCTACTCAATGTGCCTTTTTAATATAAGTGTTGTATTATATGCTTACATATTGTAGGATCTGTAACAGACATGTCCCTTGTTTTTAGCTAAACATCACCCCAAATAAGATAACATTGCTAATCAAGACAAGGCTGTGTCCTTTAGGATAAAGAAATGTCTACTTCACACACTTGAAGTTGCTCTTGGCTTTGGAAAAAAATTGGAGTGAAGCTTAGAAATCCAGAAAACACTCAAAACTGAGCAGGAATGCGCACAAGCTTTTTTTTTTAGCAACTTCATGCCAGCTTGAAGAAAATTCTCTATCTCTCTCACACACACACACACACACATACACATACACATACACACACACACACACACACAGGAGTATGTTCCCCATCAGCAGGCAGGAACACCACATTTAATTATGTGTAATAGTGAGAACTTTGGGTAATACGAAAAGGTGGCAGAAGCAGCAGTTAATAATATATATATATATATATATATATATATATATATATATATATATATATGTATATGTATATGTATTTATTATTGTACTCTTCAGCCAAAGAAGTAAAAGGGGATGCAGCTCAAGTCAGTTCAGCCAACACGTGTGCATGTTTAACAGATGGATATGACAGTGGCATCAATCTTCTAAGGAGGATTAGGGCCACATGTGAAAATATTTATTTGAGTTCTGAGACAGAAGTCTGAGATTAAAGTCAGCATTCTGAGATTTCTTTTGTGGCCCTAATCCTCTTCCGTAATCTTCTCATTCAGCTCTCTGCCAGAAAGCCAATACACATATTTTCCTAAATTTGAGCTTTTGCTACAACAACTACAATCAAAATCAGAAAAAGGTTTATTGCCACAATAAATTACACATATGTGGAATTTGCTTTGGTGAATGGTGCACACAGAAACAAACCAACAAACATATTAAACATAGGATATTCCAACTCCTGACATGGACGTGATGCAGCGAGATCAGAGGAGACTCACTACTTAGTTGGTCCTGTTTTTTTTTTTTTTTTTTTGAAGATTATGTTTTTGGCATTTTAGGCCTTTAACTGACAGGACAGCTAAAAGAAATGAAAGGGGAGAGAGAGGCAGGTCGGAGTCGAACCCTCCATATATGGGCGCCCGCTCTATTAGTTGGTCTTGTTGCACAACAGAAAGGCATCGTCTTCTCTTGACTGGTAATGTTAGCTTCCTTTTACTCTCTGACCGAGCATACGGATGCTGGCGTGCAGAGAGCACATTAACCAATCCTTTATAGCATTAACGTTAAGTATCTGCACCGATATAATCTCCAGTCACCAGTCAGGCCTGTCACGTATCGAGGTAATGACGTCCACTGCTGGCTTAAAGTGATGCTACTGCTTACCTGAGTGTTTGACACATTGCTAATAAAAAAGACAGAGGACAGACAAAAGATTCAATAACCGATAGTTCAGCCTTAAAGTTTAACAAATACAGATGTTTTATCAAGCTGGAATTACATCCATAACTATTAGAACTATCGGAGCCCTAGTCATTGTGTTGTTGTAATTACTGAGTGTATACTTCAAATCATTACTCCTCTGCACAGCCAACATAAAGTGTTCTGTTTGAGCTAACTAGGCAAATTATTAGGTCAAAATATCTACTGTCCATCACTTTTATAGACTCACATCCTGCCTCAACTTTGACCTACTTAATTTTTTACTTACTATAGTTGTGTGCTCACAGTTTTCTTTTTTATAGCAAACATTTCAGGTGTGCTCACTTTCACTCTTTCACTCTTTTTTTTTTTTTTTTTTTTTTTTACCTCCAAATAAAATGATTTTTGATAATCCTGATAAACTGCTGGTTTGTGTCTAAGTTGTCTGATTGTTTCTTGACCCGTAAGACTTTTTTCTGTGTTTTTGTGTTCCAAGATGACCTCAGTAATTAACTTGGACAGTTTAAGTTTATCATAGAAATTATGGCGAAAACTACAAAAATAAGACCCAAGTTATATTATAGCAGAATTATTATTTAAAGGCTGAAGTGCTCTCTTTTCTTCACAGCCATAAACATGTTCAGCATGTCTGTTCCTCTTTATGTATCCTCAACAGAAAACACAGTTTACCCAAGTCGTCTGTTGGTGCATCATCCCTAGTCTCTGTCCAACAGGTCTGGCCAAAGCAGTGCCTGAGGCTGTGCATTTATAATTGTATCAAAGGTAGACCTGTGGCTGACATGAACAGCATGATGTGATAGAGCAGAACCAGTTTACAGTAAATTGGACAGTGGTGCGACTGGAAACAATTATTTCTTATTGAAAAAAGGTTGTTTTTACAGACAGTTTTTCCTATTAAAGGGTTTTTTGCTGGAGTTTTTCGTTATCCGAATCAAGGATCTAAAGATAGAGGGTGTCCTATGCTGTAGAGATTATAAAGCCCCTCGAGGCAAATTTGTCATTTATAAATAAAATTGATTTGACTTGACAGTCATGTAAATGGTGACATTATGTCTGCCTGAGGAGAATCCAAACCTAATTGAATCTCTGAAGTAATCACTGTGACTGCATTCATTGATGCAACAGAATCACTAATGCAACTTTAACTAGACCACATACTGTAAGCACAACTGGGCATCATCACCGAGTTTTTAATATGTTAAAGCTTTAGTGCGTAACTTTTTGAAATTACTGAACGTCCGTTACATTCAAGTCATTGCCAAATGAGTTGCTACAAAGCTAATTAAGACTATCAGCTCAAAACAACTCTCTCTGGATTTTTCTCATGATACACTTATGGCAATAGAATAGGTAAATGAAGAAGAATCTTATCTTGTTTTCTGTGGGTGTTTTTTATGAAACTGTGGATCTTTTAGATCAATTTGAGGAGTACCTATGGTTAGCATTTTCAACATTTTATCGTGTCATGCAATGTGGGACTCGCACTGGTCTGGTCTTGGTCTTGACTCGTTCTCAACCCCTCAAAGTCTCGGTCTTGTCTCGGTCTCGTACACTCTAGTGTCCTAGTGATGACTTGGTCTCGGTTTATGTGGTCTTGACTACAACACTGCTAAATAGTTTGATAATCATTTACTTACACTTTCTTAATGATCTTGGGAACCATTGACAACTCCTATATATTTATAATTTATGTTAAACCTAACTTAGAAATGGTGACTACCATCATTCATAAAGTATAAAAATCAATCAAATCAAAGTATAAAAATCAATCAATAAACACATTATAGATGAAGGTATTAATCAAGACTAAAACATGTGTAACTGTTTATCAGTACCATACTAGTGTGTAATAATGTAGAAACAATGCTTTATAAATGATTCATTTAGTATTTACTGATACTTAACTAATGCTTCATACTGTGCAGAAAGATTACTCTAAGAAATTTGAAGTATTACTCGTTGCCTGTTCCTTCTAATTTCATAATGACACAAACCAACATATTCAGCTGATACTGCACACAATTCTTACTCGCATCGCTTCTGTTCATGTCATTTTTACCAGAAACTCATGCTTTGCCTGTAAAAAATCCCCCCACCAGTTTGCTACAGATGTCTGTACCATAGCCTGCACAATATTACAACATGCAACAAACACATAGGAGGGAAAATGAAGCACCTCTCTTGTGATTGGTCCATTTCTGATGCTAATCCTCCTGAGACATGCACTCCCATCCTGAGTCTGTATGAAGTCTTTGTGTTTGGCGAGAACTCCCCTTGGACTCCAGCATAGTTGTAACGCAATGACTCGCTTTTACTGTACGACCACAAATGTCTGCAGGTTCAGCCTGAAAGGGCAGAGGACAATACTGTTACTAACAACAACAGTGGGATAATCATCAATCGGCTTATCCAGCATCCATTCAGTCCCTCTAATAAACAGCGTTTATGTATGTCAAGTTTTTCCCCGATCCAACTGAGACAGATTCATCTTACAATGAGCTTTTATATTCCACCTTATACTCTTTTATTTATCCTGTTCACTTTCTGACAGACGGATCTAACAACATAAATCCTTGTTGTTTTGGAGTAATGGCATTACAAATTTGCAAACCAGCCCCCTATTTGCATATGCTCTAGCTTTAGAAGTTTACAGCCAACACAGGGCATTTGAAATACACTGTGGGCACTCAGTAAGTGCACCATGTGCTGCCCCATTCCTGAGTTAATTTGTAACTAGCATCAGTGCCCTAGCAAAAAAGGAAAATCCAGAAGTTTTTAAATATTGCTGGCTGCAAGCGCTGCCCCGTGGAATGGCTTGCAGAGCATACACAGGGCCAGTAGTGTGTGTAGAGCCCAGTGTAATTAAAGGGTGCTATAGTGCTGGCAGGACTGAGGTGAAGTTTGTCCCACTGACTCAAGGGATATTTCAGGAGGTGTGTTTAAGTGACAGAGTTGTGAGGAATGTTCCAGCAAGACTCTGAATCTTCGTTATTAACAGGGACGCTGGGGTTACTGTGTTTTCAATCGCAACCTTTGTTTGTGTAGCTACTTGTTAGTTGGTTTATTTATTTTTAATCACTGGGACACCAAAGGAAAAGTTCATATCAACCCAGTGCAAAAAAATATTTTGACATTTGATATTTTTTTGGCAGCACATGGCTACATAAAGGGAGAATTCTAACTTTTGGAGTGTATTAGTGCTGTTACTCCTTCTCCTTCATTGATTCAGATCGCATCAAATTTAAATGGAACTGTGAATTATACATATTGATACAGTGACCCTGAGAGCTCAAAGCACTGCAAATTAAGCATTGCAGGTCAGTGGGCAGTTTCTCTTCAATAGTCTATATCCACGACAATTCACTTAGGGATTGTTCAGGTGCCGCCTCAAATTCCGCCGGATGTGCGTCCCCTTCCTCTTCCTTTGTGTTGGCGTTCTAACCTCTGGTGGATTTGTGAGGACTATGGTTAACTGCTCCTCAGATCTCTGCAGGGTAAATCCAGACAGCTAGCTAGACTATCTGTCCAATCGGAGTTTTCTGTTGCACGACTAAAACTACTTTTGAACGTACACATGTTCCACCAAAACAAGTTCCTTCCTGAGACTATTAGCATAGGCGCAGAGGCACCGTTGCTCCGTCCAGCACTTTGCACCGTCCAAGACGATTGTGATTGGTTTAAAGAAATGCCAATAAACCAGAGTATGTTTCTCTCCCATCCAGGAATGCTGTGTGGACTTGCCAGACCTTCCTTTGCAGCGCTGTGGAGGAAGGTCTGGCAATGCAAGACTACTCTTCAATGACCACTGATAAGCAAAGAAAACAGGCTCTGGGGGCTGTCTGCTCCCGGATTTCTAAGCAGACCATAATGGCGGCTCGTTTGGAATATGATCTCTTATTTTACGAAATAGATCACCGAAATGTGTTTCTGAAAAATTTTATGCGAGAAATAGGCTATGAATCTGTCTTCATTTCAGTTACTACAGTTACTTTTAGAACACGTAATAGGGACAAGCAGGTAAACTCTCAGTAGGATTTGCTGTCATGACTAATAAAATGAAACCTATCACATTCCTCAATTTGTTTATCAGTTAAAAATTAAATAGGAGAACTGCTGCCTGTTATTTCTTTATAAAAAAGGTCAGTATACATTTTTAAATAGTATTCATGCTGTCAAACTGCAACTCATTTTTGACTACTTTTAAACCATTAATTAAATAAATACAATTTATTTTCGTCCTTGAACAGTACTTGGTGACAGTTTTTTTATTTTTATTTTATTTAACTTTTATTTAACCAGGTAAGCTGATTGAGAACAAATTCTTATTTGGAACGGCGACCTTTCCAAGACAAGACATAAAACATTTAGTTACACATTAAATACGCAAAAATATAAACATACAAAACACAATAAAGAGTCTACGAAAAAATATGGATCAGATATAAATACTAAGTGTAGTACAGAATCTGTATACAGGTTGTGCAAATGGAATAGTGCAACAAACATTAAACAGATTTTAAACAAATATGACAGCAGTGCAGGTAAGATTGTGCTGTTATGCAATGGATCATAAGAAACAATAAAGTGAATGTGTGCAATACTGCAAGAGTGATGTCAGAGAGTTAACACAGACAGCGGTCGGACAAGAGCCCAGACAACAGTACTTTAAAATAAAGTAACTATAGCCAGATTACATAACGTTAGCCTGTTTCACAATTAATTGTGTGCATTTCGTTAGAATATTTGAATTGGCAGGTTAATAATGGGCTAAAGGCTAACTCTAGGCTAATATCTGAATCATGTTCTCACAATGTGGAAAACCTAACTAGGTCTTCGCTCTTGTGCATGTTTTTTCTTAAATTGCAGCACATTGAGCTCTCAGGGCCACCGTAAATTGACCCTTTTACATAGTATCAAACAAGTCACTATGACCATTTAATTAATTGAAGTGGTGAACCTACGAAGGGGAAAGGACTGAGGCATGTCATGGAGGGTGATAGCATAGCTGCAAATCTTGTTTATTTGAGTTTATATGCATATCATAACTTTGCTGGAGGTGCCTATGATACTGTCATACAGTTTGCTTTTGGTTTTTTGGCTCTTGTAATACGGCAGATGTTGGGAGAGAGATCTTTTTTATGTACTGGGATCAGGGGGTGGGGATGTGGATTGGGGGCTTGTTAAAAATGCACTAATGAAAATTCAATAAAAACATTGTTAAAAAAACAAGTCACTATGGATACTGGCCAATTCTGACAAGTCAGTTTTGGTTAATATTTGACATTGCAGGCTGTATTTTGGTGCACAGCACAAAGCGCAGTTCTGACTTGGAAAACTGGCATTTTTCTGAGGTGCGCTGACACTGTGAGTCTGTTCAAAATCACATACTAACAATCAGTATGTACTGCGTACTAAATTAATGATTAAATATACCATTACCAGCACTGTTCACATTGAAGTAAACTCAGCAATACGCCTTCTCTGCATCACAACTGTATCATCACGGCGTTACCGGACCGAGCTGTGCTTTGTTTATCACAAATTTAAATCAACATCACCTCTTTCATTCAATGTAACATTATTTAAAGGTAAAGTTAAACTTAAATATGTTCGTGTTAAATATGTTTTCTATAGCACATTATAAAATGTGTTTTTTATGATCCAACCCTATATCTAAATGGACCACATGGAAGAAAAAATGGTTGTCATAGCACATCTTGTAAACGTTGATTAATTTTCATTTAAGTAGAGGCAAATTAAGAAGTAAATGGAAACAAATAAAGAACAACTACAAGGTGTATCATAAAATCACAAAACAAATCTGAAAACAGTGGCTTAAGTGATGGGGAATTACATATTTATTATGTTCCTCTGTAATTTAACTTAGGATGTGCTCTGTAATAGACATTGACATTCGGCAGGACAAAGCCAAAAGGGAAAGCCAAAAGCCTCCCCAGTGGGAAAAGGAGAGTTAAAGGGCAAAGTTACTGCAGGAGGTGAATTTGAGTCAAAAAGTATAAATATCTGGCAAAAAAAATCAAATCAAACACACTGACATGAAACTCATTCAGTTTTCAAATCATGACAGAAGTTTTCTCAGGACACTTTACAGATAGAGTGTAAACCACACTCTATAGTTTACAGAGACCTAACTATAAATAAATAGTTGAAAAAATAAATAGAAGGAAAAGCAGCTCTTCCTGCAGTAAGAACTCCACAGGAAAACCAGCCAGGTGCAGAACAGAAGTTGGTCCTTTTCGCTGTATAATTAGTGTGGTGGTGATGAAACATTACCCACGGATGGATTAAATAACAAATAAAATCCCTAATCAGCACCTCCCCTAGAGAAAGAAATTCTGTCTTAATGCTTTACGCTAAGAATTTCTATTTTGATTTACTGATATGAATATGTGTTCTAAGCACACAGAATAATTATATCACTAATTTATATAACAAACTAAGAACAAAATTCCAAAATATATCAAAGTTAATTATTTTGTGATAAATTAGTGATAAATGCCCGGTGAGAACATCAAACATAAAAATTCATAATGTGCGTTTTAGGTTCTTTCAAGTAATCATATACAATATAATTAATTCAATTGTGGTCCCAATGTAATCAGTAAGGAGTTGAATTCTGTGTATTCATGCACAAAGCTGACTCTGGCTATTTGCTATAACTGCATCTTTCTCTGTGTCATTTTCCTGCAGTGGTGATCATGTGCATGGGAGCAGACAAAATACGAGAGATCATGCTGGCTGCACACAGACGACGGTTGACCAATGGCAATTATATTTTCTTCAATGTTGAACTCTTCAATGCCTCTTCCTATGGTAAAGTTACTGTCACATTACTTTTAAATGTGTAAACGTCTTTGGTTTGTGAAATGTTTTGGTGTCTGTTGTGTTTATTACTTACTCAACATTTTTTCACCAGAAGGCCTCTGTCCTGTAGTGACTGCACTGTAGCTACTAAGCTCAGCAGCCATGCCTCACTGTAGATGCACTTAGTTTAACTCTCGGGATCAGTATTAAAAAAATATATTTTGATCAAACAATACTGTTTGACAATAATGTTTGGATAATGTTTTTTTTTTATCTTATGATTTAAATTCTAGGCAATGGCTCGTGGAAGAGAGGGGATAAATATGACAACGATGCGAGGCAGGCCTTTGCTTCTCTGAACATTGTGACACTGCTCAGGACAGTCAAGCCCGACTTTGAAAACTTCTCAGTGGAAATGAAAAAGGCTGTCGAAAAAGCTGGCTTTCTTGACTGCAAAGACTGCGGAAATGTACGTATGTCTGTTTATTTCATGGAAGTATTAGTGACTAATGTATGATGCATTTGCAAATGCTGATAAATTAGAACATAAGATTAGACTTTATTTATCCCGAGGGAAGTTGTTGTACAGCAGTTGCTGTACAATGTAGAAAAGTGTGCAAAAAAGAATATCAGTTAAGGTGCAAGTATAAATAATAAACATATATCCAAAATCTACAAAATCCAAAATATACAACTTAAGCATTGTAGTTCACTTTAAATCTTACATGGACTCCTGCCAAATCTACTTTTAGCTGTCTTTGTCCGGCCCTCGCCTTATCATCACTCGCTCTGTGGCTGCAAAAAATAACACTGTGCATTATAAAAGTAGTTTTTATACATGTCCACGCAATTGCAAATTTGATTTTCTGAAAATTAACACAGCACTACATGGTTATGGCAGTTATACCACAGGGGGACAGCAAGAACTGTGATTGGTCAGAGTGGGCTACTTTTGTTTTATCATGGCATTTTTCCAATGTTGGTGGAGATTGTTGATAGTTCCATAGTTTTGCAGTTTTTTGGTCATATACTGTTTATATTTACACTTTCGTCCAGGCTCTTTGAGCCCGCCCAGAAACATCCCACACACAGGAAAATATAAAGGAACAAGAGAATTAAGGCAGAGGGTCTCCGCAGATACAGACACCTACACACTATTGGGTCATAAATGAAGATTGCTTTTGTATTAGTTTATACATTGTTTTTTAGGAAAAGCATGCATATTATACCTTTTTAAATCGTCAATTCTACAAAGCATGTGTTTTAGGCAAAAGTGGAATTTAGGCCTGGGGTAGGCAGTTTTCCTTTGGCATCACTGGGCTTAAATAATCCATAATAACCTTTCACCATATTGTAATTCAAGTTGTCTGAGAGAAAACTAGATGTCTGCACTTCCTTTTGGCTCTGTTATTAGGCTTTAGAAAATTTACTTTTATCAATCACAGAACACTTCAGAGAGAGGACGTTCCTATTGTCTGTTCTAAAAATGCAAATCAAAAATCCTGCAGAAAAGGTTGATATTCCAGCATTGGCAACAACTACCAAGACTGCAAAGCAACTCAAAAAAGAAAGAGGCACTTATCAAAAGAGAGTCTAAAAGATAGACAATAAATGCAATAAAACACTTATCAGCATCGTCAATATCATCAAAGCGTTCAAATGTTTTGCCTTCCGCTAATCATAGCCAAAATCTTAAGACTTCGACTAATTCAAGTTCATGTTTATGTGGCAACCTAAAGCCTGGAATCACAGTATGTCATCTTAATGGGTTTTACAGTTTGCAAAAAAAAACAGGACACTAATTCTCATAGAATTGTGGCTATGTAACAGGATCGGGATCACAATAACGAGATGAAGAAAGTGCATATGCCCATGCTCGTCTGGTGGGACGGGCTTACAACAGAGCCGCTGGAGTAGGGCTGTATTTTCAAATTCTTTTTTTTGCCTCTTTCAGAAAACCTTCAACCCCAGCTTAAGTATACAGTTTTACAGTTTATTCATTCAGTGTAATTGCAATGTGAAATGTTCCATTTCAGGTCAATATGTTTGTTGAGGGATTCCATGATGCCATGTTGCTGTATGCCATCGCCTTGCATGAAGCCATGAAAAATGGATACAGTAAAAACAACGGATCAGAGATCACCTCACGCATGTGGAACAGAACTTTTGAAGGTAAAACACACTGCTCACACTGAATCAGTATGATTATGTTACTAATGTGGTTTGGTAAAAATCTAATGCGAAAATCTAAGTAGAATTAATTTATTAATTTAATTAATTAATTTAATTGGACAGGCCCTTGCACCTCCTTGCACGTCGGGGTTACTGGCAGACGCCACTCCTTGCGACCGTGCATTTGCGCAGCATTCAGACACTGCAAATCGTCACCAATGATAAGGGAACTCTCTGCTGAGTTCAATGATACCTCACACAAGACTCTACGTCATACAGTTCATTAGCGGTGACGTGGCTAAAGCATAGGGGGCGGGCTAAACCATGACCAATGAAAACGGAACTATCTGCTCAGTTTAGTGATACCTCACACAATATTGTACAAGAAGCGGGTCATTATTCATTAAAGGGGGCGTGGCTTAAGAATATGGGGAGGGGCAAACCATCACCTATTAAAAAGGAAGTCTTTGCTGAGTTCAATGATACATCACACAATAGTCTACCTTAAACGTACAATATGTGACTTTCTGCCGCTAGGGCTCTCTCAACCAAAACAATGGACGGTAAAACTGGACTTTTGATGACGTTGGGAAGTTGCGTGGAATTATGGGAGTTTTTAGTGTTAAACACCTTCGCTGCCGGTAAGAATGCATCAGTTCACGGACAAGTTTACCCATTCAAGTTTATTCACATTACGTTTAGTAACGTTTATTCATGTTATTGTAATAAAATAGCTTCAGTTTCCCCAACATAATTATGTTTTTCTTGATTAGATTTTTATTTGTAGCTGACCAGTTAGCTAGTGAGCCAGCAAGCTAACAGTAGCCAGCAGCTAAAACACAAAATATTTCACATATCAATGTCACCTTTTGGATGGTTTCAACACCGGGGCGGACGGGGTTTGTTGTAACGCTAGCTAGCTACTAAACGAGGCTGAGAGACGGGTGTGGGTGGGGATTGTCGGGGAAATCTCCGCGATAGCGAGCCAGGACGTTTGATGCCTGTTGTGCAGCAGCAGAACATCTCCCAGCTGACCGGAATTATCTCCCCTTCACTTTTCAGTAATCTTAACTTCTTGTTTTGGTGCTTAACCCACCTTTTGTTGGGTTAATTTAGCTAACCGTAAAGACAGCTAAACATGAAGGGGGGACAAATTCGGCAGAGAGGAGATTTTCGGCACATACACCGGTAGCGCTACGGAGATTTATCTACCGCTATGGATGGCCGCTGTTGTGACTCGGTGCTGGGTCTGATATAGTCTGTTTCCCGACGTTTAATTAAACTGCCGTTAGCGTTGTAAGCACCAGGCACTGGAGATAAGTTCTGGCCGGGGGGGTTGCTGTAATGAAAGTAGCTGGCTGATAGCTGACTGGGGGCTAACGGTAACAAGCTAGCTATATGTCCCGGGGCTGTTGTCAGCTGTCATCCCGACAGAGTCTCTCTGCGCCGGGGGAGTGAGGCAGACAGACCGGGGTGTGCTAGCTGGCTAAATTAGCATTAGATTAACCGTCTATCTATACAGCTAACTTTAACGTTACTAGTGAAGTTATTGTGGGTTAGCTCAGTCCTGTTAGCTGTGGTCGAAACAGTCATACTAAAAATAACTTTATTAGCATGTTGAACGATGTTGTAACTCATAATGTTACCCACAAAGCATTAGAATCAACGATAGCACATTGTAGTAACGTTAAGCTGGTATCGATATTGAACTTTCAAAATAGATAAGGTCTCTGTTGTATTACTGTGATAAAAAGTGGGATGTAATTAATCACAAAATGATGTTGTATGGCAAAAAAAAGCAGTATTACGGTTACAAGTCTTTTTTTTTCTGTGACATTGTATGATTTAAAATTACTCCTGAACGTAACATCTTGGTGCCAGTGTTCTGACGCAAGTTAGAGTAACTGGAGGGTGAAAGGTTATATGACTAAAGGAAACGTGCCGTGTCTGAGAATAAAATAACAGATTTCTCTGGGTTTGACATTTGGTGGAAACATTTGGGATAGTGTAAGAACACAACTCATAAAAATATATAACATAGGTATGGTCGTTTTTAGACATTTTAAAGCAGAAATGTTACATATTGTACCTTTTAAACGGTTCACAAGTTATGAAAGGCAGCGTGTCCTAAGTACATTGGCGTTGTTAGAGTATAGGGGCTGGCTCAATATGACAAACCACACATTCTAAGTTTCATGTAAATCGTATGAGGTTTGTCACTTAAGGCTGATTTCCTGTTGCCAGCAGGGGGCACTATGACCAAAAGTCGATATTGGCCTGTAGATGTCATCAGGCCTGGACTCTTGTGTCTTCTATCATGACAAATTTCGTCCAGATTGGAAAATGTACAATCCAGTTACAACAGTTTCCTCGTTCATCGCTAAACACTCTAAATGGCCACCACGCCACGCCCACACCGTTCAACAAAAAGTCTTGATTTTAATAAATTTTCATCGTTGAGTTCTTCAGATAGCAAATACCAAATTTGAAGTTGATTGGATGAAATCTCTAGGAGGAGTTTGTATAGCACCTTGACTTTTAGGTCTATTTCCTGTTGCCACTAGGGGGTGCTATGACTTTGAGCCAATATCTGTCTATAGATGTTCTCAGGGTTGGACTCTTATGAAACCTGAAAAGTTTTGAACCAATTGGATGATATACACTCAAGTTAAACCCACTTCCTGTTTCGATGACAAAACGCACAAAATGACCTCCCCTAAAAGTTTTTCTTTTAATAACTTTTCATCTTAAGAGCTTAAGATCGTACAGACCAAATTTGAGGTCGATCGGATAAAATCTCTAGGAGGAGTTCGTTAAAATACGACGTGGAAATGGCCAAAATCACACAAATTTCGAACTTTCAATTCAAAATGGCGGACTTCCCGTTGCATTAAAGGTATGGCTCCAATGAGCTTTTTGTACGTCTTGACATGCTACATATGTGAACCACGTTTTGTTAGTCTACGTTGAACGTACTGCAGGGGCTCAATTTTTTACATTTTGTAGGGGGCGCTAGCAAGACATTTTTGTGCGCCTATTTCCAAAACCCTTAAAATACGTAAATGTTCACCAGGCTTGATGCGACCGCCAATTTTGGTGAGGTTTTTGAGTATGTTAAGCCCCTCAAAAAGGCGATTCATTTCCAGAAAAGAATAATTCCTTCAATTCCAATAGGGTCTTCGCCACTGTCGGTGCTCAGGCCCTAATTATTTAAAATATCCTTAAAATGATATACAGCATTGCAAAGCTTATAAGAGTAGATTTACTCAAAAAAATGTGGCATGTTTGCTTTTGGTTTTCCTTTTTAAAAAAAATCATCATGATGTCACAGGCTTAAACATGGATGACTTTTTCTGAATCTTAAGGTGATAAGAAAGTCCTGATATTCGGGTACAGATTTGAGCTGGAAGAAGCTAGATTTTATAACTGTGTTTACTTGTCTATCAAATTACAAAGTGATTTCAAGGTTTGCATAGAGTTTGATGTGGTTGAGTAACTGGTTAAGGGACTGGGTGCTGGTGGGAGTTAAACAATATGATCTCTGTTTTGCTTTGATTGGCTGTTAGCCATCCATCCTTTGATATCATTCAGACATCTTGCAAGAGTAGTGGGTCCAGAATGGTCATTGGGTTGGATGGGAAGGTACAGCTGTGTGTCATCCACGTAGCAGTGGAACGAGATTGATGAGGGAAAATAGGAGGAGACTAAGGACTGAGCCTTGAGGGACTCCACGTGAGAGAAATGCAGTGATAGAGAATAATTTGTTAATAGTTACGGTCCTATCTGTGATATAAGCATGGACGTCAGAGCCATTATATAAGTGTGGGACAAGTCACACCCACTTTTTAAAGTTATGAATTTAGACCTCTGTGCACTGGCAACATTCATCTGAATGTACAGCAGTACACAGATCTGGTTGAAAATTAACAAACTTTCCCTTAAGATACCAGCTAACGCAAGGGCTAGCTTGGTTGGCAAGGTGCTACAGAACGCTGAACAAGACATTTTTAGCCAACCAAAATGTTCCAATCAACTGTCAAAGCACACAGTGAGAGGGTCCAAGTTTAAGACGGAAACATGGACAACATCCCAAAAGAAGTTCACGGCTATTGTCATGTACACAATGCCATGGCTAGCATTGCTAAGCCTCTATCATTATTGACAGGTTGGCTTGTAGCCAAGCCCCTAAAGCATCCCCTGCTTTATTAACAATGTTTAAATAAATGGGGCCAAAATTTACACACTTAAGACTTGAAACTAGCAATTGAGACAATTAACTCATTATGAAAATGTTTATTGAGATGATAAATCCAGTGTCATTTTCTCATAGATTTTTTTACAAGCCAACTTTTTTTTGCAAAAAGGGAAGTCTGCCTCTGCTGGAAATTGGATATAATGCAGGTTTAAGGTACTTTCGCAATGGCTTAACTTATCAGACCAGTTTGCCCTGTTAAAAATGTTTTTGGCATAATGCTGTTGCTTCAAACTCAATATTTCCTGCATTCCAAATTAAAAGTCCTGTAGCATTTCAGTGAACAGAATCCATTCATTTCAACAGGGCGTTTATTGGTAAATTTTTGCAGGAACGTGTCGTGTCAGTGACATAACGTACTTCAAATGTAGCTATTGCCATCTTGTGGCACTTGTGCGTTACTATGGCTTTGGCTGGGACATAAACACACATCCACAGTGACTACAATCAGACAATAACACTGAGTAATCCAGAACAACAAAGTGTTAAAAATAAGCATGATTATATTGGTGATTTTGTTCAATTAAAGGCATGGAAATGTGCATTATGTGTGACAAATGACAGGCACCAGAAGTATTACATTTATTTTTTTTTCCCCAGCCTGTATTTCGGTCCAGCTTTAATTTGTTTGTGGCACCCATGTCCTCGGCCATTACTTGAGACCCAGCTTTTATTTGACTACGGGCTTTTTATTTGAAAGAAATACAGTATGTGTGTTTGAATGAAATATTTGTATATTTGTTCCTATATTTTCTTCAGAGCGTGGCTAAGTTATGTTGTCATTATTTTCATGGGGGTGGACAGGAATCGCTGGCCAGGTATCTATGGATGTCAATGGTGACAGAAATGGAGATTTCTCTTTGATGGCCATGACGAATGTTGAGGCAGGAACCTATGAGGTAAGAAGAAGCAAAATTCCAACATTCATCTTCGCTAACAGGCAAAATATGGTAAATGTGCTAGTGGAAATTCAACTGGATGAAAATATCTTATACTAACTTACAGGTGGTGGCCAACTACTTTGGTAAAAATGAAACCTTTCAGCTGCTGCCTGCCTTCAACGCTGACCATTTCACCCTGAGAGGAAGACATAAAACACACACAGAGATACCCGACAAATCATGTAATTGGACACAACTGTTTACTGACACCTGTGAAATTTAACTTGGAATTTGTACGTTATGTACAATATGTTTGATGGAGTACATGTTGTTTTTAATCAATAACTGCTCTTCCAAACAGGTGGACTAGGAGTATCAGCGTTGACTGGAGTCATAGTGGGAGCTGTTCTAGGAACTGCAATGCTTATAGCATTCTACTTTTTCAGGTAAAAAGGTGATAGTTATCTGCTATGTAATAATATTATTGGGTTCAAGTACTACAGTGTCTCTCAGGTACTGGCTCAGTGGTCAATATACCATGTTGATCTGCCTTCCCACTCAAATGCCTTGCAACTCTTTTTATACGGTGGCCCTGAAGTACAAAACACAAAACGGCAAATCATAAAAACACAACAGCATTTAGTGTGACTTAAAATGGAATAGGTAGGTACGTATTGAACAATGATTCCTTGTCACTGATTGGATGCACTGTCTGGCAGTCTGCGAGAAATGGGACTACTTCCTCTTTGGTTTCTTTGAACTGGATGCCTTTGCGGCACATGGATTTGAAGATGCCGCTTTTATTTTATACTTAAATCGTGTTTCAGTGTGTGTAGCACGTTCACATTTGCACAAGTATTTTGCTCAGTTCAAACAATTCTGCATCTATTCAGAGTACTATGGTTGCCTACACAACAACGTGACGAGCTCCTGGAGTACCGTGTGGAGCTGGAGTTCCTTCAGCACATATACCGGAGGAGATATGTAGACACTATTTCCCTTTTCTTCCTTCGATCATTATTGGGAACTTGAGGTCACCTGCCAACAAGAAAAATGATCTAACAGCTTTGGTAAACCATTGGCCATCGGTCCTACAGGGAGGGCAGTTTGCTCTGCTTTACTGGGAAAATGCTGCATGGGAATATACCAGACAATCTTGAAGTCTGGAAATCTGGAAGTAGTCGGCATCACGCTGGTATGAGCTGACTGGGGGAAACCGAGCGGTAAGAAGAGAGGAGAAGGTAGGCTGTTAGCTGTAAATTCACCATTTCTAAGCAGAAGGTAGAAGATAGCGTTATTGCAAAGCATCACAGGACAAGGCCTCTTTTCCCACTGGAGAGCCGTAAGAAAGCAAGAAGTGCTCTGAGGCTATTTCTGCGTACCGAAATGTCTCCAGAAGTACACTGCATACTGACTAACAAGAAACAAAAAACAAGAACAAACATTTGCTCAACTTGAAGAATCTCTGTCGACTGAGTGGTCTCTCGACTGATTGAGAGTGATGATTGACTTACAGAGGCCAGTACTAATTTTTTTTTTTATATATATATATATATATATATATATATATATATATATATATATATATATATATATATATATATATATATAAATAAAAATATATATATATACTGTACTACCGGTTAAAAGTTTTAGAACACCCCAGTTTTTCCAGGTTTTTATTGAAATTCATGCAGTTCAATGTCTTATTGTACTCTGAAATGAAAGAATAGAACAAATGAACAATTTAAGTTAAAAAAGAAATCATGGAATCAATTTATAAACCAAAATGTATTCTAAATTGTTGACACATCAAAGTAGCCCCCTTTGGCAGATATAACAGCTGAACACACTCATGGCATTCTTTCTACAATGGAAGTCAAATATTCTTCAGAAAGTTCTTCCCAACTCTGTTGCAGAAGTTCCCAGAAATGTGTGGCACTTGTAGGTTGCTTTGCTTTCACTTTTCTGTCCAGTTCATCCCAAACCAGCTCACTGGGGTTTAAGTCTGGTGACAATGCTGGCCACTCCATGTTTTTAAGCTTACCATCTTGTTCTTTTTTGCTAAGGTAGTTCTGGTATAGCTTGGACTTATGTTTTGGGTCATTATCTTGCTGTAGGATGAACCCCTGACCAACTAGGCACATACCAGAGGGTACTGCATGGCGCTGCAAAATGCTGTGGTAGCCGTTTTGGTTCAGGGTGCCTTTCACTCTGTACAAATCACCGACCCTGGATCCAGCAAAACAGCCCCAGACCATCACGCTTCCTCCTCCATGTTTGACAGTTGATGTCACACACTGAGGAACCATCCTTTTGCTTACTCGACGGCGTACAAATATCCTGCGTGATGAACCGAAGATTTCAAATTTTGATTCATCAGTCCATAGCACCTTCTTCCAGTCTTCAGTAGTCCATTGGCAGTGTTTCTTGGCCCAGGCAAGCCTCTTTTTCTTATTCTGACGTCTTAGCAATGGCTTTCTTGCTGCAACTGGACCTATCAAACCTGCAGCTCCAAGTCTTCTCTTTCCAGTTGAAACTGAGACTTGCTTATTACAACCACTATTAAGCTGAGCATGAAGCTGTTGTCCTGTGAGCCGCCTATCACGCAAGCTGTTGACTCTCAGAAACTTGTCTTCTGATTCTGTTGTGGCTTTGGGTCTGCCAGACCTCTTCCTGTCAGAGTTTCCCCCAGTTTCTAAGTGCCTTTTGATGGTGAAGAATACTGTACTCACTGACACCTTGACTTTCTTCACAGTTTCTCTGTAGGAAAGACCAACATTCTTAAGTGTTATGATGGTCTGTCTCTCTTCCATTGTTAATTGCCTTTTTCCTGCCATTTTTATGGCAACACACTACTTTCTGCAGTACAATACTGTTCAAATAATGCTCACGAGGGTACGGTACCACAGTGTGTTCCAACAATACTTTTATACAAACAGAGGGGGTTGTAAGTAATCCAGACAAGTGAGAACACCTGTGGGAATTGGTAGCACCAACTTTCAAAGCTTGATCAACCTCCATTGTTGCAGAACAGCTTTACGTTGTTTACCCATTTGTTGTTCCCTGAAAAAGGCCTTTTTGTAAAATTCTGAAATGTACATTATTTTTCAGTTTTGGGTAACCTTACTTTTTTTTTCTAACCTCAGGCAGTTCACCACTTACCTTTGTACCATTTCAAGCTATTCATTGGACTTGAACTGCTAAAATTTCAATAAAAAACAAAAATAATTGGGATGTTCTAAAACCGGTAGTGTATGTATATATATATATATATATATATATGTATGTATATATATATATATATATATATATATATATATATATATATATATATATATATATAATTACGACTGGCCTCTGTAAGTCGAAGATATTCATGACCTATATCTTTACTATATACTATGTAGTGTTATTGCACTATATGCTTTATACTACATTATATTGCTGCTTATACAGTTACATTGTTATGTTATTCTATACTATATTACACTTCATGTTATATTATGTCTCAAATAGTACACTATATCATAATTTACCATATTATACTATATTATATTTATATGTTACACTGTTGCATTATTGTCTATTATATTAATAAAAACAAATGCTAAGTACTACAATTTAATCATATCATATACAGTATTAGCCTGGTGTACGTTGTTTACATAGACTTGTTGACTCTACTGCTATCAATCACTCCACTATTACATTATCAGTAGAGATGGTCTGATACCATTGTTGATACCTGAACTTGCGTATTGGCTGATACCGAGTACCGATCCGATACCAGTGTGTTATATATTTGATTATGTTTTCACAACTGTATACTACTATCCCTGTATGGATGTGATATGATTTCTATCTTTGTTGTCAGTGTGGCTCAGGTTAAACTCTTTGTGAAACATGAACAAACACAAACAATGACTGCCACAGAACTTTCTTTTATTTTCCAGTTAGACAGTCAGTTATAACGGAAAAAGAACATAAATAAACTACTTCAAAGTATATTTTCTTTAGGGCTTTATTACATGGTATTGTCCATGGATTTATTACATAGCATCTTCATAGTACTTCCCGATACCGATACCAGCGTTATAGGCAGTATCGGAGGCGACATCTCTAATTATCAGCATCACTTATTTTAACATGCCATTTTGTCTCCAAAATTTTTATAACATTTTTATTTTTGTTCATGTGTCTCTTGTTATTTATTTCTGTTGCTTTCTATTTACCTGTATTTCTGTTGTGCTGCTGCTACAACCAAATGTTCTCCACTAGGGATAAATAAAGGTGTAACTAAACGTATTTTAAGTTACATTGCCATATTCGTACGGGTTGGGGTTATATTGCAGTTCGGAGTGTACAATAAATGGGAGTGGTTGCTTTCGCAGTGTCTCCTATGGAAGTCAAAAAACGGCCAAGCTTACTTATTTTGAATGCCTACACTGTAAGAAAAGATACACCATATCTTATGGCTTATTATATCTTATCTTTAATATGAGTATATTCGAATAGAAAACAGTAATTAATTATAACCTAAACAAAAATATTGAGTTGATTTGAAAAAGATAAACTCCCTATTGTGTAAATAGTACTAATAAAAATGTATTTAATTCTACATATCAATGATATATAATTTAGTAATAATCATCTACATTAATCTGCACATCGATTTGAATTTAATCAATGCAATTAATTAAATCTAAATATTCTTTCTTAGGAATAACTAGTCTATGGCCCAGAAAGTACAGAACTTAACAAATACTCAAATAAGAATTTTATTAACAATTCACTTTTGTGCTTCCGACTCATTGTAGTAGTGCTGGGCAGTATACCGGTATTAATTTCCCATATGATATGAAGTTTTCATATACCGTAATACCAGTACAATGCCGCAGAGAACGCTACGGCCGAATTGATCTGTGAGTGACTTCAGAACGGGAGCCGTGTTAACTTTGTACCCTTCTCACTCATGATTGTAAATTTATAACGACAATTAATAACCCACAACTAACTCTCTTTAACAGGATAAAACACCATAGCACACAACTATTTGTGACTTTAACAATTTCTAACACTAATAATTTTACATTTAGCCTACAAATTTACATAGCCAAGGGCATGCTGGGTAACATTATAGCTGCTAGCTAGCTAGGTTGACAGGAAGTGCTTTTCAATTAAAATTTGCTTGATTACATTGATTTGAATTAACTCAAAATTCTCTCTATTTGGGATTAGATAAATATAATGCTTATGTTTTATTTAACTACAATGGGTGGATTTTATTCCAAACATTTTTATTTGAAATTTAATTAAATATTTGCCTCAAAATCAAAAACACAATCATATAGAATATATTTTACCTAATACATTAATTAAAATCTACATGACCACAGAATCATTTCTTACAGTGTATATCTCGAGTTCACTAGTTAATTAAGCTAGTTAATCGATCACTAGTTAATTATTTTGTCACAAAATCAAGCATTTTCACTTTATAACCAGGGTGCGATTTGTGAAAAAAGCAGAGTGGGGGGGTTGCACAACAAAACAGAACATGTAAGAATTAAATCAGCCGTCCAATACTACCATGGATATAGAGCCACTCGGCCAGCCATGCCAAAATACTTATTTATGAACTTCAATATCCGATGGAAAACAATCTCAGAATGAAATAGCACTACGTGGTGTCAACAAAAAACACAGCGCTCTCAAGCTGGAGAGCGGAGTTCACTTGTGCGGAGTGTTTTTGGTGAGAAAGACTTAAAGAAAAGTGAAAGGAATGATGGTGAAAACTACAGAAAAAAACACAAGATTTTTTTTCTTTCTCTAATGTGATTCATTCCTCTGCAGAAAAAACTACAGGATAACCATTGAGCGGCGCACACATAGTGAAGAGTGTGACACCGGGAAGCACCGTCAGTTACGAGAGGACTCCATCAGATCGCACTTCTCAGCAGCATAATCCTCAGCAGGAGCAGCAGTCCCTTCACACATCTGAATGTGACCAAAGACTTTGCAATGGTTGTCAGTGGAGCCATGCTGTTAAAAAATGAGACGTTTTGTGTTGTATCCTTTAATGTTAATTGACTTATTGTAACTCAGGACAGTTGTAACAGTCACAAAGCACCACTTACTTTGATTGTTCTCCATACAAAAGGTATATGATTGTATTGGTGTATAGAAAGCTTTGGCCCTAGTATTCTTTAAGGATTTTTAAAGAATGTTTTCAGATTGTGTTTACCACGACTGTGAATGATTCAGACTGTGTATCTAACACTACATTTGCATGCACTAGTGGGGGGAGTGAGGTCTACTTTCACCTCTCAGGTCAAAGGACAGGACAAACAGAGGCCTCATGTTTAAGGTTGGTAAACAATAATGGCAGAGCAAAACTTTTAAGAAATGCTACAGCTGGAGCTAACCGACTGAAAAGGGATATAGGTTTGATCTATATCTATAGGCTATAAGCTACTGATATTAAGCTACTGACGTTGTAAGGTTTTCAGTTTACCATAACCCTTCTGAAATCCAGCAGCCTCCATACAAATCAAATTTCTCATTCCTAACTGAGCTCATTGCTGAAATGAGAAATGAGAAACACTGGGTCACATATCATTGAGTACATCTCTTCTACATCTTTAGATTGGCTCATTTACAATATTTCCTTTTTAATACATTGCTACCTGCATAATAAGTTGTGGTTCTACATTCTGATAAGGCTTTGTTTACTTACCTAAGTTTACTTTATTCATTGTTGATCAATCATTCATAAAGCAGTAGCCTAATAAGCCAGAGAACAACTTAGGTTGGGTTGTATTCGTTTTGGCTTTACAGCTGACCATTCTCCCAATGAAAATGAAAACTACAATTTATTGCATCTTGGGTTTTATTTTCATAACTCTGGCCTTTAGTGATATCAGTTTTGATCATCTGACCTGTGTGATCCTTACTCAAGTTTGTTTCCCTGATAAATCTTTTTTAGCAAGAGAACTGTTTTCACCAGTTACTTTGGTGAGTACAATGTTATCCAAACCGATCAAACTGATGGCCACAGTAAATAGAAGTGTAGGAAAAAAAAGTGATTCATAGAGCAAGCTAAAAAACATAAAGCAAGTTTCATGCTGAAGGAGGAAAAACACAAAGGTTTCTAATAATGGCTTATTAAGAACGCATTCATTATTGAAAGATTTATCAACATTACCAAAGACATAAGTTGCAAATTATAAACCATTATTTCTCATCAGTATTACTTATCAGAAAGTTGAACTGAAATCATAATTAATTGTGATAGTAATGATAGTTAATTATATTGCTGTGTTATAAAAGCAGTGTGAGATGCTTTCCATAAACAGTACTGACTGCATGAAAAAAGTATTTCACTCTGCGTTAGTGACCTTTAGTTTTTTAGCAAAGTCTCTGTCATTTGGGTTGAATTATTCATGCCGGATTTAAAGACAAGATTTTTATAGACGCAAAATAAAGACAGTGAACTTGGTAAATGCCTAACCAGCCTGCTGGTTCAGTTTGTGTGTTTGGGGAAATATTCGGAGAATAAACAAATTTATTGTATTTAGGTTCAAAAACAGTTTTATTCTGGAGTACCACATTCACTTGCTTTATTCAAAGCTCTGTATAATATTACTATAATAACTTTTGGTATCTGGTAAAGTGACTTAACAGTGACAATGTATTTACAGTTTTTCTCGATTGCTTAAACACATTTCTTGAAACTATGCCTCGTATTCTTAAAACAGTAAACACAAATCCATAACGTCTCACCCAATTCACCAAACATCCTATTTTCAGGTCAAAATGAAGCACTATATCAAAACCATTAACTCTTACTGAAAAACAAACTTTGACCTCAGACGGGACACACAAGCTGTCACAACATACACACTAAAACTTCATTTTACACACTGGTGTAATAAATTCAAAACAACATTTCCAAAACTGTTAAGTTATGTTGCCACAAACCTTTTCAGGTGAACACAAGACACAACCAATGGTTACATTGGCACATTTTATTCATTACTGTATTACAGTTCTACACAGTAAAAAAAAAAAAAGAATTATTATTCTGCATCAGCATCCCGTCTTTGCTCTGGGTCAGGCCAGAGAATCTCGTCCACATCACAGGCTATATTGGCCCTAGCCAGGCAGCGGGGGTAAAATCCTCTTGCATGCCTGATCCACCCCTGGCACGCATCTACTGATATGTCTAGGCAGGCTTCTTCCA
Organism: Perca flavescens; assembly: GCF_004354835.1. Lineage (NCBI taxonomy): Eukaryota > Metazoa > Chordata > Actinopteri > Perciformes > Percidae > Perca > Perca flavescens. The sequence goes on from NC_041335.1 coordinate 1,625,600, forward strand.
TGGCCTGAAGGAGGTGAACACGCATATAAGGTTCTCGGTCATACACTTTCCACCGCCATGCCGAAAAAAACTCTTCTATTGGGTTAAGAAATGGAGAGTATGCAGGCAGAAAGAGGTTGGAAAATATTGGGTTAACCCAATATTTTCCAACCTCTTTCTAGTATCTGTAAACCAGTCACGAACCAGAGCAGCGCGATGGAAGCCGACGTTATCCCAAACAACAACATAGTGAGGGTGCTCTGGTTGTGCTGGTTCCCTGTGGTCCAGCTGGAACATATGCTCTCTTAGACCGTCAAGGAATGCAAGAAGGAGCATAGTATTATAGGGTCCTAGACTAGCATGGCGGTGGAGTACCCCTTGTTGGCTGATGGCTGCGCACATCGTGACCTTCCCTCCACGCTGACCAGGGACATTTACAATAGCCTCCCCCTTCTCCTTCTTTTGGTGAGGTTGAAACCAGCCTCATCCATAAAGATAATTTCAGGTGGAACAGGCCAGCCTTCAATCTCAAAGATTCTCTGCAAAACACATCAAAACACAATAGAGTATATCACTACCCTGAAGCACAGTTCAAGAGGGCACATATGGCAGCATAAACTGCTATACTGTGATGGTGCACAATATTTCATACAATATCAAAAATCTTACCTGAACATATTCCACTCGTTGGTCTTTTACCCTGTCAGAGTTTCGTTCAAAAGGGACGCGGTACACCGGTTTCATCCGGAACCGATGCTTTCGGAGGATGCGATCAATTGTGGAAAGGCTGATGGAATTTATTCCTTGAAAATGATTATTATCCTCAATCACTCTCCTTTGAATCTCTCGCAGGCGGATTACATTATTGGCAATGACCATGTTTACAAGCTCCCTCTCTTGCTTATGGTTATGGTTTTGAACTTTTAGTTCAAAAGCCTGGTTATAGTGTTTAAGCAATTGAGAAAAACTGTAAATTATTTTATGTTATTTAACAAATATATTTTAAAATATGTCTCTCTCAATATTGAATTTATAGTGATTTTATTAAACTTCATCCTATTTGGTTTCTTCATATCATGATTTTCTCCCTGATATCTTACAATTTAACTGCACCTCATTTTTATCCCAACGAGGACATGGTATATGTTTCATATGCTATAATAATAGTGTAGAGACTGTTTGATTTGTACAATAGCCAGTGATTTGGATTTTATTATAGTTTTATTCTTTCGATACAATTTAAATTTAAATTATTAGAATTTGTTTTATTCTACGAAAATGTAAGACAAGTTACTCTATACTCTCTCTCTCTCTCTCTCTCTCTCTCTCTCTTTTCTCTTTAATATATGAATATCTATATACACAAACACACATACATACATATATACATACAAGCACATATTCTATTTCGGCTGTAGAGGTACAACAACTGTGTGCAAACGTTTTTACAGCCACAGAAGCTAAGAGTGTTTGCAAGGTCACATTTAGTGCTTTATACAGGATATGGCCTTTTCAAGTGTTTCCATTCTTGCACCATTTAATTTTGCTGTTGATCTTTCTAGAATGTAGCTGTCATGAATATATCTATATATCTTATCTAAGTTTGGCCTAATTGTGTTTGGTGAGTCAAGTCAGTTTTTAAGAATAACAACCCTTGCGTCACTGTTGATAGGACAGAGAAAGATCCTTACTATAAGGAAAAAAAAGAAGTGGACAGGTGAGATTAATATGTAATATAGACCTGAGAACCTCAACAGTAAATTCCAAGTTTTTGGATAGAGCTACAAGTCCAAAACATTTGCATAAAATTACCTGTTTCAGAAAAGGCACATATATTACATTTCTTATTTTCACCACAAATTCATAATGAACTGCTGGGCTACATTTACGTTGAGACCATATTTTTGAGGTCACTTCCAGTTCAAACCAAGACTCTAATTCCCATTCCCAGACCAGCATGATTGTAAGTTTGTTAAGGTTATTTGAAATTAATGTTTTATAGATTTGCGAGACCAGTCCTTCACTTCTACTAAAACGTAGTGTTACCTGTAAAACAGTCTAACACTCTATGTGTTCTAAGTTTTATATATAAAAGTTATTCCTTTTAAGACTTGAAAGTTAAAGCACAGTACTTTAACAGTACCTGACCTCGGATTTCCAAGCTCGGAACTTAGGCAACCACACAGCACCCCGAGCTAAAAATCCAACATGGCTGCCCCGTGCACCAACAGTTGTGAAAGCTGTAGTAACATACCGTTATAAGCACTTCTGTCTCATTTGTGTCTCACTAAATCAGTCGTACACGCAGTCCTGTCCATCTTCTATCTGTGGACATGTTGCTACAGCGTAATGCGTTGCTAACAATGGCTAACCCGGCTAGAGCTAATGAAAACAATAAGAAATCAGACTAGTAAATGGAGAGCATTTAACTTGGGTGTGACATCATTCCCAGCTTCTAACACACTATAATTTAGGTTGAAGAAAAGTTTAACAAACCCAGTGAGAATTGGTGCAGCCTTGGACTAAGATGCATCGACAAAGTCTGTTTTTTGGCTGCTACACGCAATGTATTGCCACATTTGAACTTCCTTCGATGTCTTTTGAGGTATGCAGTAATGTGTGAGTACGATGTAGTAATTGGGTGGAACAAATTAAATAACTGGATGTAAATGAATGACTAAAGGTAAAGAGCACAATCTATTAAAGTAAAGTTCAATCTTTTTATTTGAGAGCTTTACCAAAAATGTTTCCCAGACCCCACACTCCATACAGTAAGGTCTTGTTACGGACTGTTATTTTGCCACATATTTAGAGATGGCGCTACCCATGAGAACCACACCACTCTATTTTGTAATGATCACAACAACAATACAATCATTCCCCAACCAGAAAGCCTGGATGAATGGAGAGGTGAGGGCCAAAAACATTGCCTATTGTTCAGGTGAAAAGGAAGCACAGGCAGGCAATCCAGACCATCACAGGCTTATGAGCTCAACATCTCTTTTGCTCGCTTTAATCTCCTAAACAAAGAGTCAGCTGCCAAGTCTACTCCACCTCCAGAGGACCTGCAACTGTATCCACAGCAGCTGGGACAAAAACCCTGCTGAGAGTGAATGGAAGCAAAGCTGCTGGGCCTGATAACAGCCCTGGCCACATACGAAGAACATGTGCTAGTCAATCTCATGTTGCCATGTTGTCATACTGCCATTTTTAACATATCACTGTCACAGGAAAGTGTCTGCAGTGTCTAATCTACTACCTTTCTGTGTCACTCACCACTATTCTGACAAAGAAACTGGTTCTCCAGCTCAGTCTCCTCATCAGTATACACAGAGCCAACAGATCCTCAGAGGCTGCCATCTCCACTGCCCTCCAGTCAGCCCTCACACATGTTGAACATAACAACACCTACATCAGAATTTCTCAGCATTTAACACAATCAAGCCCATTAAACTGATTGGCAAACTTAGCACTCTGGGCTTGAGTACTACACACGGATTGGTGGTCACACCGCCTCAACACTAGGCGCCAGCCCCTAGGACTGTGTGCTCAGCCTCGTCCTGTTAACTGTGTGTATTCTCTCTCTGTAACATTTTATAATAAACATCACTAATAAATGGTAAATTGATAGTTTGATTAAACTTAAGTTAATAGTTATTTTACTGTTAACAAACAGTTACATTATACTTTTTTATTTATCATTAGTATTCCTATAATTTGTTATGTTAACAGTTTATTGTTGCACACATCATAACATTTTATATAAATAAGTAGTTGTAAATGATTACCAAATAATTTGTAAACCTTTAAGAAAAGGTTGGTAAACGGTAGCTAAACATTATTTGGATGCTATTATAAAGTTGCAACTAATGGTTATTAAAAACTTTATAAAGCATTATTTAGATAGATATTATCAGTACACTAGTAATCAAATCATCTTTTATCGATCAATAAAAAATATTTAATGGGACCAAATTAATGTTACTTGATGCTTTATAAACCACTTATTAATGATTAACTAATTATTATGAGCATTAGTTGCAATGTACAGTTGAAACCAGATATTTACATACACAAAAACATTTATTTCTTTACTTATTTCTTTCTTTTCTTTACTGTTTATCAGATTGAGTTCAAGGGTATACTAAAGGATGTGAGTGTGGATATTTTTTCAGTGTGGCAGACATTGATTGAAGGACAGATGAATTTGATATAACATTACTGGGTCGGCAACAATTATACAGTTGAAACCAGATATTTACATACACTTAAAAAAAAACACACAAAAACATTTATTTCTTTATTGTCATACATTAAATCAGAGTAAACTTTTTCTGTTTTAGATCAATGCATATTAACATATTTTTTGCATTTGTTAAATGTCAGAATCGAGCGAGGGAGAATTTTTATGTCTGCCACACTGAAAAAATATCCACACTCACATCCTTTAGTACACCCTTGAACTCAATCTGATAAACGTCAACTAGAGCAACTCTCAAAGAAAACCCACCTCACAGTAACAGCCTGGCATACAAATACTAAATAGAGCAATTCAAAGATGATTTTAACACATTTAACCCCACCTACTACTCTGGCCTTAACCATTTGGTTCCACTGATCCCGCTGATTGATAAATGTAACTCCTTCCTGTCATTCTAACAAGCAAAAATCTACAAAACAACTGGGGTCTCATTTATAAAACTGTGTGTAGGATCCTTACTAAAAGTGTACGTACGCCCAAAAGCCAAAAATGGCGTAGGGCAAAAGAATGATGTTCCCTTTATAAATCACAGATTACCCACAAGTGTGCATACATGACTAAGCCTCTTATCCCGCCCTGTACACGCCCATTTTTAACCATAAATAGTCAATGCAAAGCACCTTATTAATGCTGATCAGTATGTTATAATGACCCTGGCAGTTGTTCTTTCGTTACACTGAATCATGATGACTGGCGGGGAAAAAGCAAAAAACTTCTCAGATGTTCAGGAATTGCTGCAAATTGAATTATAATTTATTGCACAGTGTAGAGAATCCTGATCTATAGACCACTTATATTAATAATACTGTCCAAAATGGCAGGCATTACGGCACTTGGTGGCAGTTTTCATATACCAGACCTATATGATCAAATTTAACAGAACTATATATTATATCCAAACAAGCCTTAGTGATAATGTTGAAGAATATATATAATATTTATATAAAACACATTTCTCTCCGGAAACAGCCGCTTGCCCCCAGAGTGGCGAGGACCTGTATTTGGACCGGGATGGCACGGTTCCGGCGCGTTGCCCTCTCTACTGGACCCAATTCAGTACATAGATCCAAGACCGCAACTTTAGGGAATCGTCATATTAGCCAGTCATTGTCAGGGTCCCTGAAGTCTCTTTCGCTCCTGTTTCTTCCATTGGGGATAGTACTCCTGCAGGGCCAACAGTGCCATCATGCAGCATTACGCACGGGGGTCACTGCAGAATTTATTTATAGTTTTCAACAATTAGTGATTGTTAACACCTTGCCAAAATCATAGCATCAACTAGGAGTATCTATACAATTTGAAGACAAAAGAAAGTCTAATAGGCAAACCCACTTTTCTTCATGAAGGTTTTGTTATGAACAGTATTAAAGTTCGGACCGATAACGAGGACATTAAGGGTAACGATTGCGCGATAGCTTAACGGCTGTATTTCCAGACTTTGACATTTAATTATATATGCACAGTATTAAAGACAGATATTTAGTTATTTACACTGTGTTCTGCAGTTATCTAATGGTAGGGTATTTGATGCTATCCTGTATTCCATGCAGTCTCCTCCTCCTGCGCTCCGTAGCGGACTCTGTGACGGTGAGACAGCGCCGATTAAATAAAGAACGATTTTTTAAGATTTGAGTTGGAGGTGTTTATGGAACAATTATCACTCAGAACAATTATCACTCAGTACAAGCGGAAATAACACTGCTGGATTTAATCTTCATGGTAATGTGGATGATATGGAGTGAAAAAATGTGCGTGAGGCATCAATACTTGAAAATATTACGAGTAATCGTAATTCCCACATTTACTTTCTGCAGTCTGACTTCAGTTCACCACCTCACCATCTGCGTCGCCAATTCCCATTGTCTCCAAAATGTGCGTACGCATGGGTCAGAGTTTGCGTGGAGGACCGCACATTCTCCCGTCAGGTTTGTTTTTTATAAATCACAACCTTTGCGTGGGAAGTGGTGTACGCACATTTTCAGCCCCATTTTGTGCGTACGCCACATTTATAAATGAGACCCCTGGTCATTTCCTCAGTATCACTGGCACTGCCCTCTTCTGGTTCAAATCATACATCTCCGACCACTACCAGTTTATTAATATCAATAAATCCAACTCTAACACAGCCGGATGCTCGGGCCCCTTCCTCTTCATCCTCTAAATGCTTCCCCTTGGTCAATTGATACGCCATCATCGCCTATATTTACATTGTTATGCCAATGACACCCAACTTACATCTATCTATAATTGCAGGAACGTGTTTCTGTCTCTGTGTGTGTGTGTGTGTGTGTGTGTGTGTGTGTGTGTGTGTGTGTGTGTGTGTGTGTGTGTGTGTGTGTGTGGGTGGGTGTCATATCTTTCGAACCGTTAGTCTGATGGATTTCAAACTTAACAGGTGTCTTGCTATGGGCACGAATAAATGCAGTGCCAAGTTTGGCGTTTGAAATGCAAAAGATATCATTAAATATATAGGTAAAAGAAGCACACATTGGCTTTTGCCGCTCTAGCCGCTGGCCACTCCCCCTCTCACCATGAGTGAGCAGGACCAGAGACCGAGAGCAGCGGAGCTTTGGCAGCTAAAATGTGACATACACCTCAGACCCACAAAAATGTGCAAAGTAGCACTACTTTGGACTGTCTTTGACTTTGAATAAACAAATGACAATTTCCAAATTTAAGGATGTTTCAGAATCCCACACATGCAAAGCACAACCAGCTACAAGTGCAGACAGAGCACGATGTCACTTATAGGCAAGCTCTCTATCTTATAAAGCGAGACGTATCTGTATGTGTGTCCGTGTTTGGGGGGGAAGGTAACCTGCACATCAGCGCCTCTGACTCTTTTCCTGCTATTGTATTAAATTGCTGTGAGCTGGCAGAACATAACGTAGCCTAATCTCAGAGATTATTCCTTCAGAGCGCTGTGCAATGTGAGCAAATCTCAGAGCTGAACCGGGCAGATAGCCTACATCAGATTTCATCAGACTCACCCTGGGTCGAGTTAATTAAGTCACCAAAATACCACCAAATCAAATCCACTACTTTACCGTTAACCATCAAGACACTAAACCTGTATGGAAATGAACACTTCTGCTGAAATGTTAAATTTGTTAACGATCCGACACATCTCTCCCTCCCTCTCTCTCTCTCTCTCTCTCTCTCTCTCTCTCTCTCTCTCTCTCTCTCTCTCTGCACACACACACACACACACACACACACACACACACACACGCACGGTTCTGGTGGTTGATGAATGCAGATATGTGCTGTTTAGCTCTCATAAAGGGCAGGGTGGGTAGCGCACTGCCATGAGTCCATGACACTAATGTCTGATTACTCCACATTTTAATTGTGATATTTTGTGATTACATTCTGATTCTGCAATGTTCTCTGTCAGGTAAATATAGAAGCACAATGTCTTGCCGATTTATGTTTTCCTCCGTGGGTGCTCACGGGCGCATGCCCTTAAAAAAAAAAAAAAAGTGGCCGATACAAACACACTATTAACTCGATAATAAAGCCATAAAGTTTCAACTCAGGACAGCGCCACTTCTCACAAATACAGATAGGATTGGAGATGAGAAGTTTAACTGACCACCAACTACCGCTGACCTGATGGAGCACCACGACTGGCAGCTCGCGGTGCTCTGTATCCAGCGCACAGTCACCTATTCTGAGGTAGCAACCGCGATCAGCTTCGTGGGAAATTAAGAACTCTCTGCACTGGTGGTGGATGTCGTTGATGCACTTGCATCATTAGGTTTGATTTTTTAATAACAAATTTGTCCATTTAATTCTCACTCTGATTACCTAACGCACATGCACGCACTGTGGGGGGGATCGAGGCGTTTTCATCCAAGAGACGCTGTGATTGGTGGATAGGATATGGAGCAGGGGACTGACAGCGACATAACCAATCACATTATGACAGATGCTCTACTTAGCACCAATTGCAATGTTTCATTTTAAATGAATGTAGCCTACTGGCAGTCTGGCACATGTGGGTGCTCAGTGGGTGCTCAGTATTTTCTGTGGGTGCTCGAACTCTGGAGCACCCACGGTATCGACGCCTATGTCTTCCTCTGATGTAGACGTAGCCTACACTAAGTCAATAGATAGTAGGCTATACAGTGGAGTTGCATATTATTTATTCTAGAGTTTTTTGGGGTACACTTTGGTTTTGATAAATTCTACAAGCAGCAACCCCACAGGCCAAGCAATCAGCCCGTTTTCAACGGGCACTGCACTAGTCTCCAACAAATCCATTACTGCCGTCACTATTTTCCCCTACAAACTGCCTCACTGGTATGAAATCCTGGATGCAAGCTAACTTCCTCAAACTCTGCAGCGACAAATCTGAAATCCTCATTGTTGGCCTCAAATCTCTCAACAAATCCTGCCATGATTTCTCGCTCTGCATGGATGCCTCCACTCTAAGTGCTTCCACATCAATGTTGGGAAAGTTACTTTTAAAAAGTAGTGTTTGCTTGTTACTCGTTTCTTCTTAAAAAAGTAATCCGTTACTATACTTAGTTACCCCCTATGGAAAGTAACTTTTTACGTTACTCGTTACTTTTACGTTACTTCACTTTTACTGAACTCCACTGCAGACTGGATTCTCTCCTCACAGAGTGACGGCTGATTTATTATGAACGAGTCCAGCGCGGGTTGACGATGGTCCGTGCATTGTCATAGACACATGCAGGCTCTTTTCTGGAAATCCTTGCGCGTCCGTGCGACCGACACAAGTCCACAGTGGTCCGCTGCGTGTAGCCTATGTATGACCCCATCATCTCCACCACATCCATCACAGCTACGCAGATGACACCCAACTAATTCTCTCCTTTTCGGAGTCTGAAACTCAAGTAACAGCACGTATCTCGACCTGTCTGACTGACATTTCTTCTTGGATGTCCGCACACCATCTGAAACTCAACCTTGACAAGACTGAGCTCCTTTTCCTTCCAGGGAAGGGCTCTCCTACCCAGGACCTGACTATAACAATTGACAACTCTGTGGTAGCCCCCACCCAGACTGCTAAAAACCTGGGTGTGACACTTGACGCCCAACTCTCCTTCACTGCCAAAATCGCTGCAACCACCCGATCGTGTAGATACATGCTGCATAACATCAGAAAGATACGTCCCATTCTAACGCAGAAGGCTCAGTTTCTGGTTCAAGCTCTAGTCATCTCACGTCTAGACTACTGCAACTCCCTCCTGATTGGCCTGCCTGCATGTGCCATCCGACCCCTGCAGCTCATTCAGAACGCAGCAGCTCGACTTGTCTTCAACCTCCCCAAGTTCTCTCACACTACACCGCTCGTCCGCTCTCTTCACTGGTTACAAGTTGCTGCCCGCATCCACTTCAAGACACTAGTACTTACATACAGGGCCACGAACGGATCAGCCTTAGCATACATCCAGGACATGGTCAAACCATATACCCCAACACTTCAATACAATACATCAGGTTGGCCGAAAGCCTAAGCATCTTCCGCCGAAGGCTAAAAACATATCACTTCGGATAAACATGAAGAAGGAAAAGAAGAGAGGAGAAAAAAAAATATGTCTCTTTGTAGTTTTGCTTATTTAAAGCTAATGTATTTGCACTTACTTGTTGTCTGGAGTTTGCACCTTCAGGGTTGAAAGCCCTTAATTGGAAGTCGCTTTGGATAAAAGTGTCAGCTAAATGACATGTATTGTAATGTGAGGTTGTCAGCTTTGTGTCTGCTTGGCATGCTCTGTTTGTAGGACGGCCGATTTAACCGCCAGTCCTCAGCGATGTAGTGGCATGTGTCACGTAGCTCTCCGCTCGGAGCGCTGTCCAGCATAAAGCCACAAAGCTTAAAACACTCTCAAAAGCTAGCGATGGCTGCTTCTCACTTGCCATGATTGCTCTGCTACCAGCCTCTGTCACGTACCGTGTGGAGCTTGTGAGCGCGCAGCTGAGAAGGCGGTGTCGCTGTCAAATCTGTCCCTGGGAAAAGTAACGTTGCAGCGAATTGAAAAAAGAACTACGTTTCGTTACAAAATTTTCAGTACTTTTGGTACTTTTTACCAGAAAAAGTAGTTATGTTACTGTAACGTGTTACTTTGTAATGCGTTAAACACAACACTGTTCCACATACATCTGTAACCTTAATGTCATCATTGATCAAATCCTCTCCCTTGAACACCACACTAACTACATTACAAAAACTGCCTTTTTTTCATCTTAAAAACAACGCCCATCCCTCTCCTTCTAAGTCACTAAAATGCTCATCCACACTTTCATCACCTCACAAGTCGACTTCTGCAACAGCATTCTGTAGGACACATCAACGAAAATCCACAAAAAAACTAAACAAATAAAGAATCAGCAGCCAATCTGCTCACTCATTCCCATACCAGAGATCACCTCACACCAGTCCTTCAAAACCTCCACTTGCTTACTGAAGAATCCACTTCAAAATGCACCTCATCACCAACAAAGCCCTCCACAACCTAGCCCCCTTCTACCTCACTGACCTCCTGCACCGACTTACTCCTAACTGCATAACTAAATTATGCAAACTGACCCAGATGTAGGTAAAGTAGTTGAAGATGTATTGTGAGACCACAGAGAAAAGGGGGAGGAGTGGAGAGAAGGTGATGGCACAGGTGACATTGGATGGCAGACCAGATTGGATGAGGGTAAGAGGCGTGGGCAGGCTGAGGTTGCAGGGGGTAGCAGGCAGGCAAGCAAGCAGGCTGGAGTACAGGAAACAAACAAGCATTAGGTCAGGTTACTAGAACACAAGGAAAACTATACATAAATATTCCTAAATTAGAGGCCTGATATAGCTACCACGATAGTTGAGAAAATTATCTGGCACTGAGTGGGAGAAGAGCTGTTGCACTGCACTCCGCCGACATGGACTATCGCTCAACGTTAGTCCACGCTATGTCTTTCCAACGTACGTTCATTGTGCAAAATGGATGAACTTCATCTACTGGTGGAGAAAAAAAGAGACTTTTCTAGATCTGCCGTTTTGTGCTTCACGAAGGCTTTGTGGATCGATACCAGACTCTGCACTGCAGTTGGCAGGCTTCAAGCAAATAGAAAGGTGCAGTAATCTGTTTGTACACAACAGTGGCTGATGTAATGATGGGACAGCAGTCCTACAGCACTGTTCTCCTAAACTGCCAACAATCTTCATAAACTGTAAACCCTTACACTCGCACCGTGAGTTTGTTTAATTTATTGTGGTTGGTGTTTGCATTCCACCACAGGCCAACGTGCAGGAGGCCCAGTGCACACATGGCTGAGAGGACAGCTGTGTACCATCACGCACCAGGGTGAGTTACAACAATGACAAACCCTGGTTCACAGCCAAACTCAGACAGATCAGGTTGCTAAAGGAAAAGGGGTTTAGGAGTGGGGACTGAGACATGTTTAAAGAGTCATATTACAGGTTTAGCAAGGCAGTGATAGAGATGCTAAAAGACGTCCGCTAATGACTGGGCTTCTGTCTGGAGGGGCCTCAGACACATCACAAACTACAAACTTAAAGCCCTCCACTCCATCAACAACCTGGGCCTGGAAAACAGTCTGATTGAGTTTTACCCACTTTGAAGGACAATGGGACAGTCCGGACACCATCCCCCATGATCCCATCTACCAGCTCCAGCACTCCAGCTCCATCTCCCCCACCTCAGCAGGGCCCTTTTCATTAAAGCCCCCCCCTCCACAACAACAACCCTCTACATCCACTAAAGTGAAGTTAACAGGCTGTTTAAAAGACAGAACCCCCCGCAAAGCAGCCGGACCACACTCCGTCTTTCACTCCACCCTAAGGCACTCTGCTGATCTGTTGTCTGGTGTTTATAGACATCTTTAACACCTCACTGGAGACATGCCCCGTACCAGCATGCTTCAAGTGTAACAGGGTAGATCTGTATCAATCTAGTTTGTGTGCTGTGAACACTTGGGTTTAATATTGTGTGTGCAGTGATCAGTGAAGGTTGTGGTTGTGGTCTCCATGTGTGGTGTGGTGTTAATCACATGGTGATGGGCTTGTGGTGTACAGGTGTGCTTGGGTGTGACCTCCAATCTGCAGAATCTTACCAACCACGCACTCACTAGGATTCTGTCATTCCGCTGTCCTCCTGTGTTCAGGTGCAGACCATGTTTGCACATGTAACTTTAAAGCGGTTTAAACTGTTCAGTTGTATAAATGAATGTGGGTGGATGTCTAAGATGTGGTCCAAATTCTGGTGAAATGTTCGTAAAAAGATCAATCATTCTGCTTCCCGGAGCTACTGCTGGTGGCTACACTTTGAGACAGCTGGGTCCATTTCTGAGGAGCAGTGTGGTCCAGAGCAGCAACTGAATCACAGAGTCCCAAGATCAGAGAAGTGTGGAACCAACCAGCCCTGAACCGGTGATCAGCTATAGTGCAGCAGTCCTTGTTGTGACCTTTGGCAGGGAAAGAAGCATAGCAGCACACCCCGCCACAAATAGCCCTATATTTCCCTTTATCTAGTTGACTCTTGGCCCTTTTAATTAATGTAACTCTCCCCAAGCTTAAGCCTTGTTTTTAGCTCAGTTTTATCAGTAGGAATTATACAATAAAGATATAGAGTTTTTATACAACATCAACTGCGGCCTTTTGTTCATCTCTTCACACTCGTTCGTCAATACTGAACTTTGTGTCCCTTTACACAAGTCCTCCACCATAATCGCAGTCCCCAAAAAAGAACGATTACAGGACTAAAGACCTCTGTGGTTATGAAGTCTTGAGCGCCTTGTTCTATCACACCTCAAAACCCTCACCGTCCCCCTGCAGTTGCCTACAGAGTCTATAGGTCTGTAGATGACATTCATTTAATCCTACAGTACCTGACTCCTCAGGAGCCTGCGCCAGGATCCTGTTTGTGGATTGCAGCTCTGGCTTCAACAACATCATCCCGGCCCTGCTGCAGGACAAGCTCTTTCAGCTGCACCTGCAGGTGGATCTCAGACTTCCTGTCTGACAGGAAGCAGCACGTGAAGCTGGGGAAAAATGTCACAGGTTCCCCTCGTCCTTTCCCCTCTGCTCTTCTCCCTGTACACCAACAGCTGCACCTCCAGTCACCAGTCCATCAAACTCCTGAAGTTCGTGGATGACACCACCCTTATTGGACTCATCTTAAGTGAGGATGAGTCCGCCTACAGGTGGGAAAATGACCATCTGGTGACCTGGTGCAGTCACAACACCTAAGCTACCAGAGCTAAATGCTCTGAAGATGGTTGTGGATTTCCAGAAAGATGCAGCCCCACCTGCGCCCATTACCATGGGTGACTTCCCAGTCAACATTGTGGAGAATTTCCGCTTCCTGGGCTCTATCATCTCCCAGGACCTTAAGTGGAAGCTGGTTATCAGCTTACTAATCAAAAAGGCACAACAGAGGATGTACTTCCTGCGGCAGCTGAAGAAGTTTAACCTGCCTTAGACAATGATGGTGCACTTTTACACAGCCATCACTGAGTCCATCCTCACCTCCTCCATCACTATCTAATATCTAATATCTAATATCTAAAAGACAAGGGCAGACTACCGCGTATCATCCGCTCTACTAAGAAGGTTCTTCCCGACTGCAGTGGGCCTCTTCAATAAGGCCCGGGACCCCCACTGACATTCTTTGACAGACCCCTCACCCACTATATGTTACATTAATGCACATCCTGGACTATAACCCCTGACCATTGCACATATTATACATACTGTTAACTTTTGTACATCCCCTGATCAATATTTTAGAACATGCTGCATTAAACCGTACAGCCTTCCTTTTGCCCTTTTTCTAAAAATGTTATATTGTACATATTTGTTATTTTGTCATAGTCTTTTTACGTACATACTTTTTATTGTAAAATATCTATTCTGCATTTATGTTCTTGACTGTATCAGAACTTTGCCTTATTGTTTATTCCCTTTTTAAATATGTTTATTGTATGTTCCAAATACACCAAGGTAAATTCCTTGCATGTGAAAACTTACATTGGTAATAAATATGATTCTGAATCAGGAGAGTGAGATACCACACACCCACACAGAGAGGCAAACTGTGGACATAGAAGACTCATGAGGAGTGGGGAACACGGGGAAACACAGGGGAGAGACAGGGGCGTAGCCGTGACTACTACAGAAAATCAAATCTTCCTTACCTTATTGCTCTAGGCTTCTCCTATACTCCTGCCTCTGTTTGGTATGCAATAATTCACCTTCAACCTTCATCCCAATGCAAACTATTTCTGCACTGATCCAGCTGGTTGCCTCCCTAATTTCTGTGCTGCTTTTCAACCAGCAGTTATGTAGTTTTGTAATAAGCGTCAAAGTTATTTTGCATGTATGCATTTAAACTTTATAACATGCCTTCAGTGTTTTGGAGACATTCTTTATTTGCAGGGAAACAGCAAAAACAACATATTACACAACAGCTGGCCTCAGGACCTGACAGGAACAGAAGCAAGGCGTCTTATCAGTATCCGTGGTAATGGATGTTTCCTGAGAGCGGTGAGTGTATCCCACAATTTACTTGTTTATTTATACCCACCCCCTAACAATCCATAGCTGTGACGGGAGTTTCTTGTGGAGAGATACTCCATAGTTAAGTGCTGGTGAGAGAGAGTAGTTTGAGAAAGGGTCCTTAATATTCAACTGTAGCAATCTTCACAAAAGCAGGAAGCAAAATCTGCTTAACATCTGCAAGTCTCCTTACAACGTTATTACAACTATTGGTTTGCGAAGAAAACCAATTACGACCTCTTGGAGGGGTCAACTGGAGTGGAGTAATGCTCACAGGCCACCAAAGAGTGATTTACTCATACAAATTGTCATTTATCAGTATGTTATCAGTATATTGTCATTTGTCTGTTATCTTAACACAAGAAGCTATTTCGGTGAATAGTGAAACATGTTAACATAGAGAGGTGGGATAATGCCATTGCTTCGTGAATCACAAGTAGATCTCCAGTCTTGACATTCAAGTCGTAAACGACAAACTGAGTTTAAGCCCTAAATAAGACTTCTTTATCAAATTTGATTTCAAAATGGAAACAACCACAGAGTTAGTATACCATATTTAAAGAGGTAGTATATACAATTAAATAGTCCAGTTCAAGTCTCTTTTTTTTTGTCCGTGTTTTGGTTCATTTTGTAAAAAGAAAAAAAGCTGAATTTAATTCAATCTGAAGTGAAGATTGACACCAAAGCGTGATTTACATTTTGTATTACCTTGTCATTTCCAAGCGCAATTCAAGTGTTAATTAAAAAGACTGATGTCATCGCATTCTGATTTAAATCCAGTTTATTTGACTGAGGTACACACCCCAAGTCTTCGAGTCATATCATTTGAGTGTTTTATCCAAGACAAGCCAATTAGTGCTCCTGTTGCTATTTTAGGTAATTCTGGTTATTTCTTAAAGGAGAAATATATTATTGTACATACGCAGGAGAGGCAGATATATCCTGACGTTTAATTACTTGTATGGGTCAAGTTCCAAAAAGACTGGATACTACAATACCCATTATGTTACCAATTGGGTAGGTGATATGGCCAAAATCATCTATCCCACTGTCATTTCATATCTCGATAACAATATGTCACGATATAGCAAATTTTCTGTATTCAATAAATAGTCTATATGAAATAACCACATAAAGCCTATGCTTGTATGATCCTGTGAGAATTAAAAACTTTAGAAATAAAAAGTATAACATAACATGCAAGGATTAGAACGAAAAGCGGTGTCCAAATGGTGTTAATATTGCTTATATATACAGTATATATATTGTTTATAGACTATTAATGGGAAACAGCAAATGTGTTTTGTAAGAAACAAAATGCTGCCCAGATACAGTACGTCTTTTACATCCCAGGACGAGTTTATTTTGTTAGCATTTAACCAAAAGGTCCTTTCCTAACCTTACACGTAGGTCTCAGGATGTGAACCCCTGTCTCTGCTGTCAAAGTCCTGCACTTTGGTGCACAGTGGTGGAAGACTTATTCACATTCTTTACTGTAGTAAAAGTACCTAAAGAACTATCTCAAAATACTCTGATACTCCTGTGTTCAAAGCTCTCCTTAACTTAAAGTACAAAAGTATTATCAGCAAAATGTACTTTAGGTAAATGAAGTAAAAGTAATCATTCTGCAGAAAAATGACCACTGTAACTGATATATTAATGTGACATTATCAGATTGTTAGAAGTAGCATTTAACTTTTGTGGTCGTCAAGGTTGGGTACTTTTGAAATGCCTTTTATATAAAGTCATAATTTGAAGAAAAAAAACTAGTAATTATAGCTGTCTGAAAAATTTTAATTGACTGCATTTATATCTAGTCCTAACAACTACTCAAAGTGCTTTTACAGTACAGGCACCATTCACACAAGGAGCCACCTGCTCATCAGATAAACATTCACACGTAATGTAATGGGGTTAAAGTGGGCCCCCCTGAATTGTAGTGGTAGTGGAGTAGAAGTAAAAAGTGGCAGAGATTGGAAATACCCAAGTAAAAGTACATGAAAAATATACTTAAGTAAATGTAGTTTGTTAACTTCTACCGATGGCTTTTAATGCCAACCATCCACCCTAACCACCTTCAGATATACATATGTGTGTGGAACATACAGTTATGTAGGACTTGTTACGCTAGAAAAACGTTGCTAGAGAACATTATCAAGGCAGACATCACCCCTCATCATGTGTCTTCCAATTACTCTACTGCTTAAGTGTCCATCTCATTCATGATATTAGTCTATTTGAGCTGTTTGATTTTTAGAGCTGCTACCTGCTCAAACAGCAGAATTTTTTTTATAGTATTGCCTTACTGTAGGAACAATAAACTGTAAGCACAGACAAGAGGGCTGATCTCAAACATATCACACTTTATAATGATTAACATCAACATCCTAGAAAGTATACAAGGACCTGGTTGAAGAGCCACCATGCTGCCTCTTCTGAAAATCCCTGCAGAAAGCGAGCCTGTCTGGATTATAGTTGTGGTGGTTCTGCAGTGTCTCCTCCTCATGTCTTGTGTTCTCCTAATGTTTTCCCCTTCCCTGTGTATCTTGTCCGTCTCTCTGTGTTGTCTGTGTGTTGTCTGTCAGTATGAGGGCCCATGTGGGACATTATTCACAATTACTGTATCTCACACACTACTGAAATGCTTATATATACACTGCTGAAAAATTATACTCTCACATACTATACTGAAACCTCCCACACACACAACTGAAACACTCTCATTGACACTACTGAAACACTCTCACACGCAATAGTGAAACGCTCTTGTAAACACTACTGAAATGCTCTCATATACACAATTTTAATGTGATTTCACTTTCAATATATATGAGAGAGTTTCAGTATAGTATTTGAGAGTAAAATGTTTCAGTAGTGTGTATGAAAGCATTTCAGTAAAGTGTGTGAGAGCATTCCACTTCTATATGTGTGAGATACAGTAATTGTGAATAATGTCCTAGATGGCCCTTCAAATATCTGGGCGTGGAGTCACACTCTGACTTCAGCTGCCTATCTTCACCTGCACACCTGATCCACATTCCTCTAATCAAGAAGCTGCAATATATTTACCCCAGTTCTTCACCTTATTCACCGCCAGATTGTCAGCTAACCACATGTGGTATTTGCTCTACAGCCAACTGATATCTCCAAGTAAGATTCTTTGTTCTCTTTCAAGTTAAACTTGAAAGAGAAGATTAATTGGGTTTTCCCCCTTTGACTAGGATCACTTCACCCCTGAAAACTCTGCATATCGCCTTGTTTATCTACCCTGTGTGGAACTCGCATTCACCTGTCTGCCAGTTCCTGAGGCCTATGCTACAAATCAAGATCAACATGCCCTGGATTTCTTTCAGTTACCGGCTTCACTAACCAGGGGCGATTCTAGGATCAGACCTTTAGGGGGGCTCAGCCCCTAATGAGAATGTGACACGGATACAGTGCCTTGAAAAAGTGTTAACCGCCCCCCCCCACCCTGCTAAATCAGTCATTTCATTAGCTGATAATCTCTGAGCTAGCTACTGAACAACAACACGTCAGCTAACGTTTTTTTTTGACAATATTAACACTATGATGAAACTAAACCAGACACCATTAATATGCCTTCCCCCAGCCTGCCTATGGTCCCCCAGTGGCTAGAAATGGTGATAGGTGTAAACTGAGCCCTGGGTATTCTGCTCTGCCTTTGAGAAAATGAAAGCTCAGATGGACCAATCAGAAATCTTCTCCTTATGAGGTCATAAGGAGCAAGGTTACCTCACCTTTCTCTGCTTTGCCCGCCCAGAGAATTTGGCCCACCCATGAGAGAGAGACATCATGGCTTTCAAACGAGCAAAGTGGCAGTTGGTCAAGGCCACACCCCACCCTCCACCTTGCCCCCCCCCTCTCTCCTCCTCAATAGCTACAGACACAGAAATGGCACATCCTAAGGAAAGCTCATTGTGGGACTGGCTCTAGTTGCTGTAATTCTGCACCAAGGCAGAATTTTTGGAAAGAGACTTCAGATACAGTATTAGGGGACCACTAAGGCCTATATTAAAAGAGACTTCAGATACAGTATTAGGGGACCACTAAGGCCTATATAAAAGAGACTTCAGATACAGTATTAGGGGACCACTAAGGTCTATATTAAAAGAGACTTCAGATACAGTATTAGGGGACCACTAAGGCCTATATAAAAGAGACTTCAGATACAGTATTAGGGGACCACTAAGGTCTATATAAAAGAGACTTCAGATACAGTATTAGGGGACCACTAAGTCCTATATAAAAGAGACTTCAGATACAGTATTAGAGGACCACTAAGTCCTATATAAAAGAGACTTCAGATACAGTATTAGTGGACCACTAAGGTCTATATAAAAGAGACTTCAGATACAGTATTAGGGGACCACTAAGGCCTATATAAAAGAGACTTCAGATACAGTATTAGGGGACCACTAAGGTCTATATAAAAGAGACTTCAGATACAGTATTAGGGGACCACTAAGGTCTATATAAAAGAGACTTCAGATACAGTATTAGGGGACCACTAAGGTCTATATAAAAGAGACTTCAGATACAGTATTAGGGGACCACTAAGGTCTATATAAAAGAGACTTCAGATACAGTATTAGGGGACTACTAAGGTCTATATAAAAGAGACTAGAGATGTGCGTGTTCACATAAAAGAGGCGGTGTTTGCGCAGCGTGACCAATCGCAAACATCTACCAGAGCCACATATTGTACATAAGAAGAGCAAACTATAATTCTACATAAATATGAAGAAGAACAAAGACATGGTTTTACAAGCAAAACGCAATCCAGTCACTGCTTCCAAAAACAGGAGGAAAGCTGGCAAAAAAAAGCATACGCTGTTATGCGTAAATCACAACGCTTATCAATATCACTTCCCCATCAGTCAGGACCAAGATCTGACCATAATTACACTTGTGCTTTCCATAAACTGTCGTTGCTTCAGCCTATTAGTTCAGTTGCAACCCCGGCAGTGGTAAGCGATCATGTCTTTCTCTCTCTCTCTCTCTCTCTCTCTCTCTCTCGATCTATCTATTTCTCTCTCTCTCTCTCTCTCTCTCTCTCTCTCTCTCTTTCTCTCTCGATCTATCTATTTCTCTCTCTCTCTCTCTCTCTCTCTCTCTTTCTCTCTCGATCTATCTATTTTCTCTCTCTCTCTCTCTCTCTCTCAATCTATCTATTTCTCTCTCTCTCTCTCTCTCTTTCTCTCTCTCTCTCTCTCTCGATCTATCTATTTCTCTCTCTCTCTCTCTCTCGCTCTCTCTCTCGATCTATCTATTTCTCTCTCTCTCTCTCTCGATCTATCTATTTCTCTCTCTCTCTCTCTCTCTCTCTCTCTCTCTCTCTCTCTCTCTCTCTCTCTCTCTCTTTCTCTCTCTCCATGCACCGAGCTCCGCCTGATCTTCTAAGAACGGTGACGCCGTTATCAACCGAGTATTGATTGGTCAGTAGGCGGTGCTTTAACACCGGTTGATCTCTAATCTCCAACATAAGGTAGGTGTTCAGCATAAGGCCGGTTACACACTATTCCGGCTCCCATGTTAACAGGTTAGAGCGTGCACACTGCCTGCGTGACACACACGTCTCAGGCGCGGCTTGATCCGTGCCAAAAACTCGTGCATGCTAGAAATAGGACCGACGCCTATTTTTCGACACGTGTTGGAAGCGTTTCCAGGCTAAATATAATAGGAAAGATGTTTATATGTCATTTAGACACAAATACATATTAATAAATGACATGTTGATGTTTGAAAGTCTCTAGGTTTTGATATAAATGCAGATATATAAATGTAATATAAAAAAAAATCGATTTTCTAATATTGCACCGTCAATACAGAACAAAATATTCAGTAGACTATTTTGCCGTCAATACTGCAGACGTCTTTGCTGTAATCATATCAGTATATATTTAAGTTTAACATGGTATTTCATTTTATCAATGGGAAACATCCATGTGTCCAGACAAGGCTAGCAGCAGCAGCGCCGCGTCAGACACCTTTCTGGTGTGTAAAGACGTAGAAAACGCCACGCAGCCGCCACGCAGCAGAAACACCACGCTCACGCCACGCAGCCAGTGTGTAACCGGCCTAAGTTACCACGGCGATTGAACCCGGTAACAAGTGATCCACCGTCGAGGTACAGAAAACCCTGGGTTGAACCTGAAGTTACCTTGTTAACGCCAAATCTTGCTTCTGCCACTCCGCCTGCTGCCAATGCTCCTTAACCCTGTCCCCCTTCCTGGGCAACCAATAAACTGTGTTGGACTGCCTTAGAACTGATCTGTTGCGTTCTGATTTTGGGCCCTGCATTTCCTGACAACACTGGTGACAGGTTTAAACATTTTGTAAAATATATGTTTGTTCATTGTAACTAAATAAAACATTTTAACTCATTGTTTCAAATATACTGTTAAATTCTTGGAATTATGATGATATTTGAATGTTTGTTAAAAAGAAACTAATCTCTGACTGAAACACCATGTTAGCCTCATCTTGACTACATCTCACATCAGGCCTGTGCAGGACCAGTAATATTTGCAAACGGCCTCTTGATAAATAATGTTAATTATATAATGGTGGCACATTCTGGCCTACACTATCTGTTGCAAATCAGCTGTTCCAGGAGACTAAAGAAACTAGTGGCCCATAGACTACTTGCAAGATGACAGAATAGTTGTCCAACTTCCATGTGTAGATGGACTAAGGAATAAGGAAAAGTTCAGTCAAAATGCGCATGTATTTGTCTCACCCTATGTGGGCCAGTATTGATTGCAACATATGCACCTCTTCTCTGTGGCTAATGTTGATTTCAGAAAGATCCTTACTCCCTGAAGTCAAGCAGCAGAAGTTACATGACAATGTGCAAATACCACTGGCCCAAGAGCAGTCTTACATGTCACTACCTTTAACACAGCGTTCATTCTTTGCTGGACAGGCCACTTTAAAAAACAACAACAATAAATTCAGTATACCAACTTCTCCAGGAACCACTACATCACTGAGTATGCTATGTTTAATAAAGTAATAACCATGGCCCACTACTTTGTTGTTCACTTAGAGGACTTTGAGACTAACCTTTTGCTGCATAGTGTGACAAAAAACTTTGTAAATGTTCCAGGATGCTGCCTTTTTGAACAGTCCTAAAACTTAAAATGTTTTTTTTTTATGTCATGGACTAGAAACCACTAAATTCCTGCAGACTTCCTTTTCAGTTACTGTATCAGAAACATTCCTTTGAAATCACAGTATTTACTGATTAATTTGTGAAAGACAAATTATTTTAAAATGAAGTAAAGATGTATGATTGATTTAGTTAGCTCAGACATATGAAAAAACACCATGGTATGCAGAAGGAAAGCAAAACAACCATAAGGCCTGTACGGCACTAATGAGACAGGAAGTATAAAGTAAAAAAGGAAGGAAGCCATTTCTTCCGAAGCTGAGAGGGGATGCATTCCATTGCAAATTGTCAACTTGACCATGTATAGTGTGAGAATTCTATCTGATAAAAGGTTTTTGACGTCATCCATGTCAACAGATGAGGGCCAGATGGATAATATCCAAATCAACATCATAGACTTTCTGATAGGATTATAGGGAAATGGCCAACATGAGCTTTCTTTGTTGAGGCTAACGCTGAGTGGCTCCTTCTGTGATGTTTACAACATTGATACCAATCAAAGCTCAGGCATCACTCCAAACATCCCGCCTGGATGGCACTGTTTCACAGCCTCACATGCAACTGCATAATGTCAACACAGAGTTTTATCTTTTACTGCAAAATCTAAACACCATGGGCACTCAGCAAATTAATGACCAACACTGCTCACAGAGAAAATCACCAGATATGGTCATTCCATGATACCTGAGGCATACCTGAGGCTGTCTGCAGTCCTAACTGATTCAGTCATGTTACACTCATAAAGCCTGGGGAGCATAGGAAAAAGGCTAGTGGCTATTAAGCTCGTAAATAACATACAGTCTACAGTCTACATCTATTGTACGTCTGTCTATCCTGGGAGAGAGATCCCTCCCCAGTTGTTGTCGTTGAGGTTTCTTCCATTTGTTTCCCTTTTAAAGGGGTCAAAAAAGACAGAGGGTTTCGTATGCTGGACAG
Source organism: Perca flavescens (assembly GCF_004354835.1). Taxonomy (NCBI): domain Eukaryota; kingdom Metazoa; phylum Chordata; class Actinopteri; order Perciformes; family Percidae; genus Perca; species Perca flavescens. The sequence continues at coordinate 1,648,499 of NC_041335.1, forward strand.
AATGTAAAGCCTAAAGAGGCAAATTTGTGATTTTTGATATTGGGCTATATCAATAAATAAAATTTATAAAATAGGCTCCGGAAGAGCTGCAGTCCAGGACTTACTCATTTATTTTCCAGCAAAAAAACAAGACCAAATGTAAAGCCAAAGCTGCACAGGAAAGTATTCAAAACCAAAAATGTTAATCCACTGGAGTGTCCTGGAGTCCAGACTCAAATTCAATGCAGAATATGTGGCACGTGAAACTGTGATAGCTGTGCAGAGGTAAGACATACGTACCTATCCACCTATGCCCCAGATGGCAGGACATACCCATCTCTCACCTAAAGTATGCTGGAAGCAGAAATTAATGCATGCAAACAACTATAAGGGTATTACATACAAGCTACTCAATTTATAACATTTTGCAGTGTTTCGCCATAATAAAATGTATTGGCCTATCTATTATCCTATAGGCCTACAGTGCCTGTGTTGGAGTGATAACAATAAGCAACCTAGGGAGCAAAGAGTCTATGCAGTGGAGTATATGTGTAATTCATCGACTTTTTACACTTATCTATAGACCCCCTCACCCTCACGGACAGAAACACACGCACAGACTGCAAAAAGTAACATCTGTATGATTTTAAGTTTGGGAGTCTACATTCATTTTTTTTTACATGGTTTGGAAGTACTGTGTCTCAGTAGCAGGTGTATAAACAGTGGATAAAATTCCAAAAATACTTCTGACATCGGTTTACAGTTATCGACCATCACACTCATGGAGCTACTCAGTCTAAAGTGTAAAAATAGCCTACTCCTAACCAGTTTGAAGAGAGTTGTCACATGGAAATTGTTGAGAATTGCCTACAGCTGCCTCCACACCAACGGTTACCAAGGAAACTGTGTATTAGGCTTAGTAGCTTAGCAGTTTCCTCTTGACTTGTTACTTTGACAACAGGAATGTCAATTAGCTGCGCTTGCAAAGAAAAAGTTTGACCGGTCTTTGTTTGCCCACCTCACTTCTTGTAAGGGTGATTGGAGCTGCTACAACTAAAAGCAGTAACAGATGCTATAAATCAACATGGTTTCTCATTAACACTGTTCAACTGCCCCCTTTAGACATGCATTCCAACCTGATGCTACAACATGTCTGCTTATGCTCAATGTGTTTCCTGTATGGATGTACATATATGGGTTATGCCGTTATCTGCAATCTGATAGTCAATGGTTTTCAAATTTCAAGACTGGATTTGTTTTATGATTGACAGAATGTACTGCTTTCTCTTGATCTGTCTTCCCAATTTTGTTTCCTAAGTGTAATTGAAATGAAGCTTTCAGCTACACCTTTCTTAGATGCTATATTAGATATAAAGATATATCTAAGATGTGCAGAACCCAAAGCATAGGCAGATGTTTATCAAGTGTACCTTTAAACCCACAGGGGGGGTGCTTCTCAGTAGATTTATGAAACACAGATGAGAGCCCAGCTGTCTCAGTTCATTGTGATATACAGATACTCACCCACCCAAACCTAAAGGCTTTAAACCACTTTGGTATTTCACATGCCATTCTCCTTAACAAGATTACATTCCTTCCTCATTCACTTTTGGTTGCAGCACCACTGAGCCAAAGATTTGCGATGGATAAATCATACGAGCACGCTACAAGATGTCCAGCAGATTTTGAGACTTCTGGTCTGAGACTCCTACTTCCTGTATTGAAAGTAATGTGTGGTGTGGATGATGCAGTAAAGGATGAACATGTCGTGCATCTAACCTAAATGCTAGTGGTGTTTACTCTCTGTTACAGACCAGCAATAAACTTTTATTTTTTATCATAACCAACCTTTCCCTAACCTTAACCAAGTGTTTTGGTTGGCTAACCCTAAACATACTGTAACCATATTATCATTATTCTTTTAACCATCCCATAGTTGTCATGCAGGTATGGACCTTTTTCACAGCAGACATGTTGACTTGTCATAGTAGGAAAAGCACAACTGAGACTGATAACCTTAACGATGGCTCAGTTCCATCAAGTGTCCCAGTAAGATATTTCAGTGAGTCAGCATGCACAATACCAGGACCTCTCCTAAGTGGAATACAGCCATCAGTAATGGTTTTGAACACACCTGCTTTTCCTACTATGACATTTCAACATGTCTGCTGTGAAAAAGGTCTATTGTAGATTTAGTTGAAAGGTTAGAAGAATTTAGCATTAACTGTAATCAAGCACTTCCAACGTCAAATGTTCATGTCTGATGCGTGTTGTTCAGTCTGTTCAGTGCAGGGGAAGTCATTGTTCACTGGAGAACGGATGTTCTTTTAGAAACCGTAATATATTTTTGGGCATAAGAAAATTGTACACTGTGAGCTCCACAGTGAATCCACTATGCTTTATTTTTATTCATCATTCTATCATTTACCAGAGCATTTGCTGCCTTTTGGATAATATCTGTGTAGACAAACATAGAATAACAAGGACAATTACATATTATTTGCTCACAGCCTGTATGTTCTGGAAGTGCATTATTTGATCCATAAGACATCCGTTCAGGTTATTATTGTGGTTTTACTTTTTTACGTGTTTTGCCCCACACATTGAGGGGAAACCTCAAATCATTTTTACAGACTAATCTCACACGAGAAGTATCTCGTCATCAAATCTCCTCAAATTTAATTCAATTTTATTTATAGTGTCAAATCATAACAGGAGTTATCTCAGGACACTTTACAGATTACGTCTAGACCACACTCTATAATTTACAAAGACCCAACAATTCCCAAAACAGCAAGCATTTGGTGCGACAGCGGCGAGGAAAGACTTCCTTAAGTTTAAACAGACGGAACTATCAGACGGCCCCGACTCTTGGTGGGCGGCCGTCTGCCGCTGCAGGTTGGGAGAGAGACAGAGACAAAGATACAGATGGGCCCATTTACAGTGTTTCTAGTGTTTTGTGCATAAACGATGATAATTAATTGATATAGTTATTATGCATACTTTTTCCTCCAAGAAAGCGGAACAAGACATATATCTATTCTCTCTGTTGTCTTTATGGTTTTGTGACAGCATTCAGTTGAGACTTTAGTCAATTTGAAGTGTGACAGAAATGTTACATAAAGTGAGTCAGGTGCTTATACAGAGATGTGACAAACATTTAGAGTTAAAAACACATTTACATTACATTTTCAAGGCGCATGATCAGAGGTGGCCTCCAAAGCGCGCTGGAGGAGGGTCTGGCTAGTCCACACAGCATTTGGGGATGGGAGGAAAACGTGCTCTGGTTTTTTGGCATTTCTTTAAACCAATCACAATCGTCTTGTACGGTGATAAGCACCGGAGAAAAGCCACGTAGCCTCTGCTAAATAGCCTCAGGAAGGAACTTGTTTTGGTGGAACATGTGTACGTTCAAAAGTAGTTTTAGTCGTGCAACAGAAAACTCCGATTGGACAGATAGTCTAGCTAGCTGTCTGGATTTACCCTGAAATTTTCCGGTGGCAACGGAGCAATCCTGGAAGTGTCACAAGTGACAGAACTTTTTCTTTGACGGGGCAGGCTCACGTTACATAAAATACATATAAGAACAAAAAGATATATATATATATATATATATATATGTCTTGTTCCGCTTTCTTGGAGGAAAAAGTATGCATAATAACTATATCAATTAATTATCATCGTTTATGCACAAAACACTAGAAACACTGTAAATGGGCCCATCTGTATCTCTGTCTCTGTCTCTCTCCCAACCTGCAGCGGCAGACGGCCGCCCACCAAGAGTATATATATATATATATATATATATATAAACAGTGTAAAACCAAATCATTCTCGGACCCGGTCAGATGCCTTACTAAAAACTATATAAAAATAACGTTCTTTTCACTGATAGTCTCGTTTGCTGTTACAGGTCATTTAAGATCATTGTATGAAGTTACTTATAGTCACTTTAATGAAACCTATCAATGAAAGGGTACACTGGTAATAGCTGCATTACATGGGTTACATAAGTGAATCATAAGTGTAACAAGAAAACACAACCGGAAATAAATAAATAACTGTCGGTAAATAAATATGTTTCTGGAAAAGACGGAGCCATTTCCTGTTTTTATAAGACATTGGAAATATACTGGACCAAGAAGGAAAGTCTGCTGCAGATAGAGGAGGTATCTAAGGAGGAAAACAATTCACGGGTAATTTAGAACTACATTAACAAGTGCAAACAAAGTAGATGAGTGGATATAGATTGGATATAAAATGATATCAACTTTACTCTTATCATTTGTACCCCTGAGTAATGCAAAAACAAGAGGCATAACATCCTGTCAAATGTGTGTCCAGAGATAACAGCTCATAAGAAAGCAGCCGCTACAATTAATGAGCTCAAACTATTATTATATATTATTTATTGTACTATACATGTTGTTTCACATAACGTGTTGACCAATGTTATATTGGACAGGCTTTCCAAAACGTTCTTTCTGTCTTCTTAAAGTTGCATGCTTGTCTACTTGTCTATGAAGGGCTGCTTCCATAAAACGGTTTCAGAAATGCCACATTAAGTACACTTATGTGGAATTTGTCTTGGTGAAAGTTGCATACACAAAGAAACATGTCAAATATTAATATGAAATAAACAATAAATACAGAAAAACAAATAATACATACAAAATAACTGTTGCATAAGAAAAAGAGAAAAGAGGCTGCAATGGGTTGAATGCAGAATTTGCAAAGAATAGTATGTGCAATGGGCAATGTAAAGTCCAGGATGAAGTTAGTGCAAGTGTGGAGACTAGGGATGGGGGGCGTTGAGAGTCAGTGTCAGTGGGGGCCCGAGGCCTTGTTGGTGAGGTTTCGTCAGAAGGAAGATTTCATGTACTTAGGCAAGTAGAATTTGGGGCAACAGCATATCCAGCTAGCTGGGAGGAGGCCTCGGGGAAGACCCAAGACTAGGTGGAGGGATTATATCTCCACCCTGGCCTAGGAACGCCTCGGGATCAGCACGGTGGCCCAGTGATTAGCACTGTGGCCTCGCAGCAAGAAGGTTCTGTGTTCAAATCCAGGTGGTTCCGGGCCTTTCTGTGTGGAGTTTGCATGTTCTCCCCATGTTTGCGTGGGTTTCCTCCGGGTGCTCCGGTTTCCCCCACCGTCAAAAACATGTACTAGGTTCTCCAGTCAGTGCCCTTGATCTAGGCACTAGCTCAGATCTGGAGTTGGTCCCCGGGCGCTGTCATTGGCTGCCCACTGCTCCCTTGAGGGATGGGTTAAATGCAGAGAATGAATTTTGCTACATGTATGTGACAAATAAAGTACCTTTACCTTATCCCCCAGTCAGAGCTGGCTAATGTGGCTCAGGAAAGGGACGTAATGTACGTAGGCTGATGACCATGTCCCAGGGCCTTATGGGTTGCTACGTATACATGCAGAGCTGTGTCAGCAGTGCCTATGCAGCGTGAGTTGGCTGTGTTGGTTATACGCAGTCTTCAGCAGGTAAAGCTTGTTTCCAGGCTGATGACAGACTTTCAAAGCATTGATGATGAACAGGTGGTAATGAGGGGAGAAAGAGAATCAGAATGGGAGCAGAGTAAAATGCTGAAAGATTTAACGAGTTGATCACAGCTGACACAGCTGCTATGGGAAGAAACAGGAAGGCTCTATGCATCTGTGTGCATGTTTGCATCTCAGGGCCTGTGTTTATCAAACTGCTAGAGTAAGAAGTTGGTGAAACATAGAAGTAAAAAATCTTTCACTTTTACTTCCACTCACAAACTTTAGAATAATATCTATTAGGGACACTGTGAATGCTATCACTGGTATGCTGAGGTTAGACTTTCCTGTCCTCAGTTGGAAAGTGCAGGTAACTGACTATGATGAAGAAATGATTGTGCATAGTTTTTTCCAATAACAATATTATGTAATACAGGAATGTTAAAAGAGTAAGATCCACATCCACATACTGTAGAATGGGAAGAGTGGTGAACAGATATACCACTAGCTGGTTTATGCTGCCCTCTATTGGCTTAACATCGGTGCAGGATGAATATGGAAAAATGCTGATGCAATAATCACAATTTAGTGCAAAAAGGCATCCTTGAACAAATAATAATCTGGATATTCACGACAAATATTGAATGTTTACAATGCCCGTTCGAAAGAATAATTTTTCATTAATTTGTAAATGTATGTAATGTACTTACAAATATATATTTTTTTATTTGTGGAACTATTTGTGTATTTGCAGATGAGTTTTATATTTGCATAATATTTTTCTGAGTTTACAAATTACAATCTTTTGTAGTTGTGGAATGTGTTTTTATATGTACAGATTACACATTTACACACAGATAGTCAATCTGTTTACACAAATAATATTGAGACAAATCTCTCTCCATAGGCATGGAATAGTCCAAATTATGGCCAAAACTAGGGATTTCATACAATAGCCCTCTTTCAAATCATTAGACTCAAAATGCTCTTAAGTTTAAGTAAGAGCAGTAAGAGAAAAGTAAGACTTCTGTGATTTCACTTTGTCATTTCCATAGCACATCTGTGTCAATCATTCATGAACTGCATACCCAAGTGACATGGAAGCATAAATAATAAACAGCACATTTTTTATACTCCCAGGGTAATGCACAATCTCCAAAACCAGAACGAAGAGCATCATTGTTTTTGGCTTCCAGCACTTCAACTGTTGACTTCTCTCTAGTCATTTGTGCCAAAAGAGCAAAGAGTGAACGGTGCAGGCATACAAGCGTCAGATTAAATGTTTGAATGTTTGTGTGGCTTTGTTAGCTGTCACTCCTTGTTGGAAACACGGCCACACAGTAGAAATGCCTGGGAAATGTCAACATGTACTCCACTCCCCTGTCCTTACTTGACAGGTTACTAGTAAACAGTAAATGTTGTTCAAACACCCTCCATCACCCTTTTCTTCTCCGCAGGCAGCAAGATGATGTGAACTTTACCTAGAGTCTGGACACTACGCTAATGGTTCAGGGAAATGGTCTCACTGCAGAAAGTTTGCTGGCAATTCCACAACAGCTTGTCCATAAAGGCCTTGACACACAAAGCAGACGGCCGGTATCTAGTGGCGACGAAGGCCTCACGTCGGCCCACTAGAACACAAGGGCGTAGGTTTGGTTTCAAAATTGGGGGACACATTGTAACTGGGGGTGTTTGGGTGTCCTCCCCCACAAAATTATGTATGTCAAACACATTTCCTGCATTCTGGTGAATTTGTATGCAACAATTTCTGCATTTTCTGCATCAATTCATGGTGCAAATGTGTTTATTTATTCATGTAAAGGAAATAATTCTTCTCCTGTATTGTTCAAAACTTTCTGCATACTCAAATCATCATCACACATTTTTCGGGATGATTTTTTAGGAATTGTGTACATCTCAACACCAAATCTGTTAGAGAATGAGACCTTGTTAAAGCCAGAAGCTCCAAAGTTTAAATTTACATAAATATATCTTTATTTTCCACTTCCTGTTGTGTTCTTTAATCCATTTGCATACTTTATCTATCACCTACATTTAAAGTTGGACCTACTTAACAACTAACCTGGTTGTGTTTGTTCGGCTCATTCAAGCCAGGCTTTTTGCAATAAGTGCAATAATTCATTGTTTGTTTACATAAAAATAAATACTTCAGACTTATACATAGGCCTGGCCTATGAGTGTTTATTATAGTGAATATTAAGTGAGTGACCCTTGGTGGTCCATGAGTAGATTTGGTAAACAATGTTTTATTTAATATTCTGTTTCCCAAACTGTCTCCCAGCAACTCCAAAGCCTAGTGAGGTGCATAGAAGTGTTGTTTTCCAATATTGTGTAAATGCTAACGAATTATTTAAATTGGCTGTTCTGCTGTGTTGTTTAATTTCAACAATAATGCCGTCCATTTTGCAACAATGCCTCCGATTTATGTCACAAATGATCCTCAGCGTGACATTCAAAGGATATATGGAGGAATAAAGTTTACGGTTATTGTTATAAGATGGATTGATGGCTTCTGACAGACATTGCTTGCCTGATGTCTCAGCCTCAGCAGCACCATTCTTGGCAACAGACAATAAGTGAATAAGCTATTTGTAGAACTGTCATTTTATTTGGCTGGTCTATTGTTTTGGGGGACAATTTGGCAGTTCTGTGGTCCGTGAGTTGTTTTTTTTTTATTGGGCAAGTGTCCTTGGTCTGATAAAGTTTGAGAAACACTATACTGTATATAGGCCTACAACTTTTGGCCTTACACACCAAGGACACACAAGCCTCCTGTTCTTTATGACTGACAAGTGATAGACAAGTGGTATGTGATATGGAGAAAATCAGATGATATGATATTGTTGACCAAATACATCGATGATATTGTAGTGTTGACAATTGGTGCTTTCACAAAATATTTTTTACAATGAGATTTTAAACAAATAATCAATATTGTAAACAGTTTCAAGTGAAATTATAGAGGAAAAAAATGTTTTTTTCAGCTATATACTGACTATGTTTACACGCATGCACAACAAGGTCATGTTAAAACAAATCTGTAATTCTTCAAATAATCCCCCAAAATGTTTCACAACAGATTTTCTGAGAAAACTGAGTCAGTATGGGCTTATCAATTTAGACGCAATTGTATATCACAATATCTCGATATATGATTTCATCGCGATATGATTCCATTGAAAGACGGTTAAATTATCATATTGAATTATTGCCCAGCCTTAGTTGCAGGTAATGCAAGTCTAATACAATGCTTTCAATAATATCATTTGACAATTTGTTTGATAGTATCATTTAATTTCGAAACCTAACCCATGGGTCACCACGGCTCTAATCCCCTGCAGGTACAACATGACAGACTGGATCGGCTTTCTGAAATGAAGAGCACTGATGTTGGGTGCTACGTATTACAAAGGTCAAATCAAACAGAGTCCTAAAATTCAAGATAGTCAAACTGTGACAATGGACTTACACAGTGAACAACAATATTAAGCTAGTGCCTCATTTTTATTATTCAATAAAAAACATCACTGTATTGATACGCTCTACCCACCCCCTACTCATCCACCCATCCCTTTCCTTCAACAGCTCAAGAACAAGTTTCACACCGAAAACCAGAGTATGCAGACGACTCTAGGTCTATACAACTACAAACTAAACAAGTCCATTAGAAAACAAATCCAGGATTTTTACAAAACTGATCAGCCAACTAACTTAAAAGGAATAAGTTCAACAGATCACATCGAAAGGAATGCTTATATTCTCTTCATAGCGTCATCAATTTCTGAAATCTGGTCCTTCAGTTGGTTCCACTGTTCAGGATTCAGGGAGATACCTACAAGCAATGTAAAACAGGTTCAAAGTGCATCCTACACCACAACAGCAAACCAGTAAAAACATCACATGTAGTACATCTTTCCTGGTCCTGGGGTACTTCTTCAGATAAATATGAACCGCATGTAGATCACTGAAACTGATCATAAAAACATCTCTAGCATATATGCAGGGCTTACAGATGCGATTACCTTTTTTCCCCGGCTTCATCTCCCCATCTTGGTTCATCCAGTACTCTCTGATGTCAATCAGGACTTTGCCTTTGAAGTCCCTAACGCTGACATACCTCATCTTTCCAATCTGTAAGAAGCAAACTACTTCACTTTTCTGCACAAAACATTTTTAGGAGAAGTACATTTTAAGGCCTTATCAATATTATTATATATTATACAATATTATCCAACAAGTACTCAACAACAACTCTGTTCTCACAAAAACTGAAGGAAAAAATAATTGAAGGTATTGACCTGAAATGTTATTTGCAATGGCAAACAATAACCTGACAAAAGATTGTGCTGTTCAAAGATATTTATGAAGCACTTTTCACGAATAAAATCTCAAAGTGCTTTTAAATTACATTAAAAAAAGGCATACAAAAGAACATAATACACAATTAAAATTACATAATAAAAAAAGTGCAGAAAAGTCAGCCGAACAACTAAAAAGGTAGGTCTTTATCTGATTTTTAAAAGAGTCCACAAAAACAAACCGTAAGGGAAGAGGCAGAGCATTTCATAGCTTAGGTGCTACGGACTGAAAAGACTGATCACCACGGGCCTTAAGCAGACCAGAACAGATAGTATATTTAACATATTAGACCTAAGACAGTGAGCTGAGGAATATGGGTGAAGTAGTTCAGACAGATATGTATGTAGGAGCCTGACCGTGCAATGCGCTGTGCTTGAGAAACGTGAGGAAAAAAAGTGAGAAACGTTTAAATTGAATAATATATGCGACTTTGACCTAGTGAGTAGCCTTGCGGCAGCATTCTGGATTTACTATAAGCAATCAAGAGCAGACATACTAAACAAAATGAGAAACTTGTGTAACAGTGAATTACAACCAAATAAACACATAATTTGATCTCCAACATTTTTTAAGCCATGGATGCTTAACTTAGAGAGAGATGGAGCAGGGACCCCCTACTACATATATTGTATAAAATTAAGTAGCATATTAAACTGGGCCTACAATAACTTGTACGGGCGTCCTAAAGCCTTTATACATACCTTTTTAGTGCATAGAATACTAAACTTTTAAAATAGCCTTATAATTACTGGCGTGGTTTTCTAAATCATGTTTTTATTTTAAAACATACATGTGATACAGTAAATATTTAGGATGAACTGGATCTGTGGATGGCTACCTTAGGGACTACCTTACCAATAGGCCAGTAAGCAGTGGGGATTTATATTTTCTAATTATGTTGGATTCATGTTAAGAATTTTTATGAAAGAATGTTTAAAAATTGAAAATAATTTAAATTAAGGTCCCGGACCCTCCGTTGATGATTCCTGTTCTAGTCTATTTAAGTAATCAATTTTACATAATCCTATCTATCACCTACATTGAAAATTGATCTATTGAATAAATAAAGAATTGTTAAAAGTACACAATGGCTGCAAGCGCAATTCCCCATCCAAACATCTTTAACTACAGTATGCCTGTGATCAAGGGCGTAACTTTGGGTTCAACATTTCCAATCCCCCCCGAAAATTACACCCATGCCTGTGATGCCCACCTGGAACATGTTGTCATCGCCATTGCCGCTGCCCTTGGATGAGCCACCTGGCTTGGAACTCTCGCCGCTCTTTGGTTTCTTGGCTGGTTTCTCTGGTGGATTTGACTTCTTTCTCTTTGCCTAAAAAAAATAAATATAAAAAATACTTCTTAATTCTTGCCCCTCATCCTGTCCTTTCCACAGACCTTAAATGTACGCGATTTATAGTGCAGGGCTAACTCGAATAGATAAAGTGGAATAGTACAGCATTTCTACATTGTTAGTATTAGCAGATTAGGAAAAAATGATTTTAATAAGAAAATCAGTTCAAGGAAGCACTTGTGTCTAACTGTGCCAAGGAAAAGACTTTATTTATTGCATTATTTATTTTAACAAATTCCTAAATATACCCATCCCTGCTCATAGTTGACTTCTGTATTCAGTGTTAATGTCCACAGGCTTGTATCATTAACCTTTTTTAAAAGAAAAGAAAATAAATAGTTTCTAAATCAATTTATCCTCATTTGTATTCAACCTGCAAAGTGTCACGCCATCTAGCCTTGAAGTGTCCAAACTGTAGCTGCCCAACATTGTCTATCTCAAAATAGGTTCTGCATTCAGAGCTTCATTTTGATGGGCCAATACATATTAAAAGTACCTGGATAAAGTAAACACATCAGAAATGAGTATTAAGGACAAACCTTGGTCTCTACTTCACTGTCAGAGTCACTTCCAGATGTGGAGGACAGCACTTCCTTTGATTTGGGCATTTTGCTGAGACAGGGATCAAATATCAGACCTCTATTTCAGTACAAAACATGAAAGTGACATATGCATGACAGGTTTATTACCCTAAAAGGGTAATGACATTATTCGGTCTGTGTAGCTTAAACAGAATATAAGGCAAAAAGCTAATGTGCACAAGGACAATTTATCCATATGCACTATATATGGAAAGGAGGAATGATTAAAGTGACCACTAACTCTACATTGGGCATGTTAGCATTGTATTAAGATAGAATAAAAAATTAAAAAATGTCATTTGAACAGAGCAGGTAATAACATATGTGCCATGCTGTTTGACATTAACATTTGTGTCTGTACAGCATTTAGACACTGGCATATTATAGGAGCTGGTTCTGTAACAAACAAATATATTCTGTAGGACAAACATTGGACTGTCATCAAAGAATGTAATACTTATTATCTTAGCTGTATTTATTTCATTATTATATTTATAAATACATTATTCACTAATTGAGACAGAAAGCCTGCAGGTAAAGTAAAGAACAGGTGTCTGACCAGTGAAAATGAGAAGCCACTAGCCTAAATAGTTCAATATAGGCCTGCACGATAAATCGTTATAAGATTGCGATCTCGATTCACCAGTTTGTGATTTAATTTTTAAATGACTTCGATTTTTTAATTCCTCCTTCAATTAATGTATTGAAAGCATTTGACATTGACATGTTTTAATTATGTAAAGACATGTTCAAGGAGTTCAGATAGAGCCTGTATCAGGGCCATATTTAGTTCAATGTGTTAGGTCATTATTTATGGCTACTTAAATGGCCAGTATGTACTTTATTTTCTTTATTCATTGAAGCCTCAGTGTATACAGGCTTGTGGTGATGCACAATCTGCTATAGGTGCCAAAAAAATCTATGTTTGGTACTGCGAATTTGTTTTGTTCTGTCATGGTTCATGTGTGCAATAAACATGACATTTCGTGAGAAACAAATCGTGGCAGAGAATCGTGATATCAATTCTAAGCTAAAAAAAAAAAAAATCGTGATTCATATTGTTCCCCGAATCGTGCGGGCCTAGTTCACTACACTTCAAATTCACTATAACTAAAGTCAGGCAGAAAAGTCCACTGTAAGATGACAATACCGAAACAGTTTAGTGTGCTTGCCCAAATGTAACTGACTGTCAATTGTCCGGACAGAAAAAAAAACTGCACCTTAGCTTTCAAAAAAATATTTTTCACTGGTCATAAAGAAGTGAGAAACTGTGAGCCGAGCTGTTGAATCTAAGGGTTAACAATATATTTTCATCCAGATGGTTAGATAAGTCGTTGAGGATTATAAAGTGTTGCTAAACGACCTAGCTAGCTATGTAGCTAGAGCAATGCCAGTAGTCCCGTTCTCTATGGGCTAACGAAGCTGCGCAGGTTACTTAGCTTTAGGATATTCATTGGCAATGTGTTGGGACGTTTCTCTACGTTTAACAAAAGACAGTTTAACTTGCAATGACATGTCATCTAACTGAAGGGCTTGAAGACTTTGTCATACACGGTGATGCACACACTGAGGCCGCGTTTGAACGATCGTTTGCACTGCCAAGACTGTGCTTGTATGGCTACAGACATGGGCATTAGCTAGCAAGCTAACGTAAGAAGCTATTTGGATTGTTTAGCCTCGGCGGCTAACGTTGGCAGAACATTAATTAGCCGCCAGTGCACTGTAACAGCAGTAAACATGCAGTAAAGCCCAGACGTGCTCTTCTATTAAACCAAACCTTTAGCATGTTGATGTCAAACTGTTAATGCTTACATGATGGGATGGAGTTTGGCGGATCTCTTGACGGAAAGCGGAAAGCTGACTGATTTTCCGGTGCGAGGAAGTAGTAGGCTACTGACTGCCTGCCTAAAATTCAAACGTCTCCTTCGCAAGCGTTCGCAAGTAACGTAATGCACCGTCATAGATATATCTATGACGCACCGAAACGTCCCGGTGTTGTCTCGATGGCTGTTCCCCCGTCGATATGTGTTTCCCCCTACCAAACCTACAAACATCTGAAACCTTTTCGTTTACCAAACACACAAATAAAAATGATTTAGTTATAACTCATACCTGAAAATTGGAAAATGGAGTAGGTTAACCACGTTATTTGAATGACAAATGGACACACACTTTCCTCAGATCAGTGTAATGACTGGAGGGAGGGTTTAATTATGTAACGTTAATACCATTTCATGAATAAATATGCACATATGCATCCTGAGATAAACAAATGAAGCAATACATTTTTTTCAGGGACTTTTATTTGATAAGTCCAAAGCAAGAATTCCCATCCCCCCTAAAGAAAAATGATTGCATTTTAAAACAATAAGCCTAATAATATGTATCCATATATATCCATTCCTTCACCAAAAGTTTAATGTTGAATATAATATTTGCACATTTTTTAAAGGTCCCATGACATTGTACTCTTTGGATGCTTTTATATAGACCTTAGTGGCCCCCTAATACTGTATCTGAAGTCTCTTTTATATAGACCTTAGTGGCCCCCTAATACTGTATCTAAAGTCTCTTTTATATAGACCTTAGTGGTCCCCTAATACTGTATCTAAAGTCTCTTTTATATAGACCTTAGTGGTCCCCTAATACTGTATCTGAAGTCTCTTTTATATAGACCTTAGTGGTCCCCTAATACTGTATCTGAAGTCTCTTTTATATAGGCCTTAGTGGTCCCCTAATACTGTATCTGAAGTCTCTTTTATATAGGCCTTAGTGGTCCCCTAATACTGTATCTGAAGTCTCTTTTATATATACCTTAGTGGTCCCCTAATACTATATCTGAAGTCTCTTTTATATAGGCCTTAGTGGTCCCCTGAAGTCTCTTTTATATAGGCCTTAGTGGTCCTCTAATACTGTATCTGAAGTCTCTTTTATATAGACCTTAGTGGTCCCCTAATACTGTATCTGAAGTCTCTTTTATATAGGCCTTAGTGGTCCCCTAATACTGTATCTGAAGTCTCTTTTATATAGGCCTTAGTGGTCCCCTAATACTGTATCTGAAGTCTCTTTTATGTAGACCTTAGTGGTCCCCTAATACTGTATCTGAAGTCTCTTTTATATAGGCCTTAGTGGTCCCCTGAAGTCTCTTTTATATAGACCTTAGTGGTCCCCTAATACTGTATCTGAAGTCTCTTTTATGTAGACCTTAGTGGTCCCCTAATACTGTATCTGAAGTCTCTTTTATATAGGCCTTAGTGGTCCCCTGAAGTCTCTTTTAGGCCTTAGTGGTCCCCTAATACTGTATCTGAAGTCTCTTTTATATAGGCCTTAGTGGTCCTCTAATACTGTATCTGAAGTCTCTTTTATATAGACTTTAGTGGTCCCCTAATACTGTATCTAAAGTCTCTTTTATATAGACCTTAGTGGTCCCCTAATACTGTATCTGAAGTCTCTTTTATATAGACCTTAGTGGTCCCCTGAAGTCTCTTTTATATAGGCCTTAGTGGTCCCCTAATACTGTATCTGAAGTCTCTTTTATATAGACCTTAGTGGTCCTCTAATACTGTATCTGAAGTTTCTTTTATATAGGCTTTAGTTGTCCTCTAATACTGTATCTGAAGTCTCTTTTATATAGGCCTTAGTGGTCCCCTAATACTGTATCTGAAGTCTCTTTTATATAGACCTTAGTGGTCCTCTAATACTGTATCTGAAGTCTCTTTTATATAGGCCTTAGTGGTCCCCTAATACTGTATCTGAAGTCTCTTTTATATAGGCCTTAGTGGTCTCCCTGAAGTGGTCCTCTTTTATATAGGCCTTAGGTGGTCCTGAAGTCTCTTTTTATATAGGCCTTACTGTATCTGAAGTCTCTTTTATATAGGCCTTAGTGGTCCCCTGAAGTCTCTTTTAGGCCTTAGTGGTCCCCTTACTGTGGTCTCTTCCCCTTAAATACTGTATCTGAAGTCTCTTTCCCGAAATTCAGCCTTGGTGCAGAATTACAGCCACTAGAGCCAGTCCCACAATGAGCTTTCCTTAGGATGTGCCATTTCTGTGTCTGTAGCTATTGAGGAGGAGAGGGGGGGCAAGGTGGAGGGTGGGGGTGTGGCCTTGACCAACTGCCACTTTGCTGTTTGAAAGCCATGATGTCTCTCTCTCATGTGTGGGCCAAATTCTCTGGGCAGGCAAAGCAGAGAAAGTGGAGGTAACCTTGCTCCTTTTGACCTCATAAGGAGAAGATTCCAGATTGGCCCATTTGAGCTTTCATTTTCTCAAAGGCAGAGCAGGATACCCAGGGCTCAGTTTACACCTATCACCATTTCTAGCCACTGGGGGACCATAGGCAGGCTGGGGGAAGGCATATTAATGTTAAAAAACCTCATGAAGTGAAATGTTCATGCCATGGGACCTTTAAGGCTATATTGAATAATTGTAACATATTCTTTCCGGTTTTAAGGTAAAAGAATGCAATCTTTCCATCTACCACACATGGTATAGTGAACTATAATGTACTATTACTTATTACTATTACTTACTGAAACGAAAGAACTGTTACACAAATGCATGGCCAAACACAGAAGGGCCAACGCCTCAGGTCAAGACTCAGCAGTTTACTTACATCTGAAGATAAAGGACACACTTTTGAAGACCACCAGGTACACGTTTCAGACAGAGAGGATGGATGGTTTGAGAGGGGTGTCAAGGAAGCCCTGTACACCCATATAGAGAATAGAGAAACCGTCGCTTAACAGAGGACGAGGCCATCGACACCACTTATCCTCTACTTACAATGCTTTCATTTCATCTCTTCACAGAAAATTGTCAAATGCTCACATTTGGTCACATTTAAGAATGCCAACGATGGTCAATCAGACTTGGCTTTCAGTGTTTCCAATAACCATAATGACAGTTGTTACAACAGCCGGGAGCACTAATGAGTGTGGGTGGGTGTTGATGGCACAGTGGATATGTCACATGCCTTTGGTGTGGGAGCATCAACCAATGTGTCCCTGAGCAAGACACTTCACCCGTAGTTGCTCCAGAGGCGTGCGGCCTCTGACATATGTAGCAATTGTAAGTCGCTTTGGATAGAAGCGTCAGCTAAATGACATGTAATGTAATGAACAGATCGGTATCGATCATCTTGACAACCACAAAGATGTCAAATAACTAGGTTTCCCTACCATTCAGTAAGAAGTGAAGGGGTTCCTTGGATGAGAGACAAAACATCTTTGGAGCACATTTTACCAAGTCCTGTTGCCCTTGATTTGCACCCTTGCCTATAGATAACTATGACATGGATGACTAAGAACCTTCACATACATAAATATTCTATATCAATACATATTTGATGTACTATATCATAATATTAATCAAAATTTCCAATAAAACACCCCTTGATGCAGTCAGGATGGCGAGCAGTCAAAGGCGCTGCATTAAGGTTGCAGTCTCCTCTGGAGGCGTGAGTTTTTCTCTTGAACTGTTGCCTGTAACATGATATTGAGAAAGAAAATGTATTGATTCTTTGTATATTAGAAGACCTGCATATATGCAAAATACATAATTACTAGCACAGTAGCACCCTTTAAAAGCCTCTAGATTGTCAACCCATATAGAGTTGTGTTTGTATACAGCTCTCCTATCCTTTCTATCTAGTCATTGTTTGTAGCAAGACCTTCAAAACGTATTCTTGAGTAGCCTTTTCCCACATCCTCTGCAAATGCTTAGCTTACTAAATTACTTGAGTTAGCCAGAACAGGTTGCTTTTTCATTGTATCTTTTGGTATTGTTGTATGCCTTCTATATGATACATGGTGGTGATTATGTAAGAAACTGTCTACCAAACCCGCATAGCATTTCCATGTTGGGTTCCATGGTGTAATGGTTAGCACTCTGGACTTTGAATCCAGTGATCTGAGTTCAAATCTCGGTGGAACCAGATTTTAAGGTAAAAGAATGCAATCTTTCCATCTACCACATCCTGCTAAAAGCAGGATTATGGGGTGACATTTGTAAACATTTTAAACAGCAAATAGTACAATGGTGGCTCATGTTGTTTCAGGTACCAGTGAGACTTAAAACAGTTGACGAGGTCATTGGTGCTACAGTATAATGGTGCACTTATTGACATTTTTAAAAATGTAAATATCAGAAAACTGTGAAAAATGTTGATCAGCGTTTTCCAAAGCCCCAGATGACATACTCAAATATCTTGTTTTGTTTACAACTCAGACATTCATCTTACTGTTAGAGGGTTAAAGAAACTAGAAAATATTAACATTTAAGAAGCTGGAAATAAGATAATTCTAACTTCTTTACATAAAAAAATGACTTAAACTAATTATTTGATTACTAAAATGGTTTGTGATTAATTTAACAACAAATAAATTCATCGTTGCAACTCTACATTACTGCTAAAAAACATGATCAGAAAACGTGTTGTCTTTGGAGAGTTTTAATAAATAATCTCGACATCCAATGGTAAATTGTTTTCACATACAATGAAGACATTAGAGGTGAAAATTAGACAACAATCTCCCTATAGAATAATAAAATGTCCATCTTTATTTAAACAGGTTGTGGTCCTGCAGCATTCAATACACGGAGACTTCCCAAACAGGTCACAGAGCTGGGCCTGTCTATCTCGCAGGTCCTCTTGCAATATTCTCGTCGGTTTCAGCCGCTTCCTTGAGTGCCTGCATCACTAGAGCGTTCCTCTTCCTCGTCTCTTCCATTCTCTTTGGGTTCGATTCAGGCAGATTCTGATGGGCAGGAAAGCAAAAGGCAGGTAAGCGTCATTAAAATGTTGACCTAATTTTTTTGTATAAATACAATGGTCTAGCAAGCAAATTATAGAACTTTCTATCCTGGCCCCCTATACATAGCTGTAACCAAGTGACAGTTGCCATGGTAATCAACGTCCTAATCAGTATTCGAATGCTTTAGACTTGTTTTTTTGTTGATGCTTTTTTAGGATTTTACCTACAAGGAATGTGTTATATAGTATATATTTATATAGTATTTTGGTGCATAACAATAATAATAGTAAGAAAATTAAAACTAAGAGTACTGCAAATAACAACAATCATACAACAACAATGCAATCTAAAATTGATGAATAAAGTCAGTGTATTTGTATACATCTTGCTCACTTTAACAGATCCATGTTATATTTAAGGTGATGCCTCCTCTCGAAGGAAAATGTTTTCCCCTCGATTTAAGATCTATGCTCCACCTTTGCTGCTCTTCATCACTTCTTGCCAGATTGTGCACCAGCTGTATGAAAAGTAGGGCACCAAGCTACTTCATTACCCACTTACTCACTTAGTTCACATTTAAAGCAGTGCCTGTAATAGGCCAATACTTACCACTACTGAGTACTGGCACTTTTGATTTTTTTCCCCATATGAATACCCTTACTTCTTATTGTTATTAACGGTATTATTATTAGTTTGATATTTATCCTAAAATAGGCTGTATGTCATCATTTATTGGGAACAAACTAACAATTGTATGCAAAAGCAGACATTCAGCACCCCCATATAACCCAAATGGTAGGATTTTTTTGTTTCATAGCCACATTTTTAGACACTACAACCATTCCAATCAGGCTCCTTAGATCGAATCTTCGAATAGTCGACTATTTGCTGTTCATCCCTGGCTGCAAGATATAAGTATGAATATGCTGCTGCATTAGGGTACTGGCACTTTATTCGGTCCAATTCAGGCACTGGTTTATAGGGTTGGTCCCCACTTTGCTGTGGTAAAGTGTAAGGTAGGCTTCGCGGCAAGAAGGCTCCATCATTATTAACTGCAATTCATATTATATAGGCTAATATTAATAATAGATTAATATTTAACTACTGCCTTGTCAGCCCACCTAGTTTGCTTTATTTCCTTTCAGAAATACAAAGTCTCTAAATCCCTTGACGTTACTAATGTCTCCATATTCAGAATTACCTAAGATCCTTTTTCACTTTATGTAGGCTATGTATTTTACTAATTATTTCACTTTTCCCTCTGTACTTTTTAACCCTTTACTACTGATTTTATATACTGGGACTACCCTAACATACAGTACTACTTAGCTTGGTCAGGCTTGGTTTAGTTTTGTAAATCATTTGTCTGTCCACTGACTGCTATTCAGCTAAATCACCTTGATGAGCTCTCTCCGTTGCTCTTCTCCCGGAGACATGATAGACCACATCCCAAAGCCGAGCCCCACCACCGCCACCATCCCGCTGACGCTCAGGAAGGTGCGCATGCCGCTCATCCTGGAAGAGGCTAAATGGAACACAGTATCTGCCAGATATCTGTGTCTGATTCACTGCCCAAAAAAATCACATCATAGTCTGCCTAGTTTGGTTTGGTAACGTCGGACACAACAGCAGTAGTGCACGCTGGGATATATGTCTTCTTCTTTCATTTAAAGCGGCCGACAACCGACAACAACTACTTCTTCTTCTTCAGTTGCTTGTTTAACAGCGGATGCGGACTAACTTAGCGCACTACCGCCACCCTCCAGATAAATTGTGCATGATCATCACTATGGCTTACATCCTTGAAAATACTGTAGCCTGCAAGCTACAAAAAAAAACTTTCTCCACTGCCCTCTATTTTCCTTTTCATAAAAACCCTTTCGACAACAACTAGACAACAACCATTGACATATATAAAACAACACACCTACAACATAAAACAAACTAACGTTAAATGTGTATACCGCCACCTGCTGTACCGGAGTGTGTAGAATCACTGCACTAAAGTATGAGGAATATGGACACATTACAGTAAAAGGAACTAGCTACCAATGGTGGAGTACTCAGCTTCTTTGGTGAAGTAAAGCAGCAAGGCCACAGTGTAAAATGCTCGCACCCAGTAATCCCACTATTCATGTCCTGCTTTTAAAATATCCAGAATTCATCAGCAAAATGTAAGTAACCCGCTATATAAAAGCGCTAGATAATGCCCTTACAAAAAAAGTCCTGCAGGGATCCTGCATGCAGTCAATTCAGGCTTTGGAACCTTTAAACTTTACTTTCTGTTTTTAATTTTGTAGGCTACACAGCTTGCTGTATTGAGCTCATATCTCTCATACAGAGGACCATGAGCTTCACTAATCGACTCAGTCATTTCTTACCTTTCTGGACTCTTCTGAACAAAGTCAATCAACTTCTTACAATTACAATATTGTTATATATTACCATTGCACTGACCTGCCTTGCACTATATTTATATTTAAATCATCTCAGACTATACTGACATTGCACTATTCCTTTCATCTCTTCAATTGTTATTGTATGTTTGTTTTTTAATACTGCATACTTAACTGTATCTTTTTTTTATATTTCTTACTGTCCTTTCTGTTTTTATTCTTTATATGTTATATGTTGTACTTTGAGAGCAAAGATTACCAGAGTCAAACACCTTGTTTGTTTACGCAAACCTGGCCAATAAAGCTGATTCTGATTCTGATTCTGATTCTGATTCTGGAGATAACTGTGTGCTCTAACTAATATTCTAGCCAACATGTCAGATTTACCCTTATTATTATTTACTCACTTTGTCAATCTATCTTGTTAACTTACAGCACTGTGTTCTGTCATACTTAGTATGTAACAATATACTAAGGAATATTGCATCAGTAATTGCTGCTAGTTTTTAAGACAGAACAAACATGACAGTGAATCGGCGCCCCCCACTGGGCATTACCGTGCTGTGGAGCCTATGTGTGGAGCTAGTCTTTTCCTAACGCAGCAGACCAGAGAACCAACCAATGAACAAGGAGCATTTCGGAGGTTTTCCGCTTTCCCCGAAGTTCTTGACAGATCCGACTTCAGATTGAAAGAATTCAAGATGGCTGCTACAGGTAAGCGTTTAACTTGTGTCCAAACTGTACAAAATACTTTGACGGAAGGAGTTTTTAGTTGTTTACCTGACAAATGTATACCAACCGATGTATCGTGCCGTTTTACGCACGTCAACTGAATAACGTTAAGTCACTGTTGTATATTTTGGGAAGACACCAGAAGTAATTTAGCCAATAAGCTGACGCGGTGGTAAAACCCCCCAACGTTAGCTGGCTAGGAGTAACGTTAGCGTAAAAGACACACAGAAAAGTAACGTTGAGCTAAATTAGCCTCTGCGTTAGCCAGATAATCGCCTCTCCTACTGCACTTAACACGTTAGCCAGCTAGCTCGCACAGTTTCAAGTCAAGCTTAGAGGAATTTACAAACGCTTTGATAACTTTGCATCGCTAGCATTTAACGTATATTGTAACCATGACACTTTTTACCCACTTCCTACTAACCCACCTTACAAGTAGTCGGCTAGGTGGCTTAAATCGTTGAACTAATACACCGAGAGAAACATTGGCCTCCCAAAACATCGCAGGCAAAACCCATGCTAAGCTACATGGCTAACTTTAGCTAGCATTTGCATGCGAGAAGTTAGCAAGTTTGCAATTTTGACTGTCAGTGCTTCATTTCATTTTTAATCTAAAGCTCGGCCTGTCACATGCGTGGTAATGTCATTCAGGGGAAGTTACTCTTTGTTCTGTAAACATCGTTGTTTGTGTGTGCCGCTAAGTTACACAGGCGTAGCGTTGACGTAAAGCCCGGGTAACGTTAACTTTCTCTCTTGTATCACCAGACATAATTCGAATTTTTTTTATTTACATCTACCAAACAAACACAGTATTTGCAATAACGTTTTAAAGTCACTATCTTAAAGTGTCCGGTAGACTCGCGTTAGTGTCTCCTGTTCAGCTGTCAGCATTTTTAGTAGTCTTTGCCATCCCCTTACAGAGAGCAAGATGCATTATCTCCTCACCCCCTCCCTCTACCCCATGCTCATTTCATGTAATGTCGCTTTAGTCACAAGAAAAAAAATCGGCCAGTAATTGTCTGTGTGTGTTTTTAGGTGTATATTTTTGCATATTATCTATATTAATACAGTGGTAATATTAATGGGGATAACCACTGAAGTTGTTTGTCCTGATTCATGCTCTTTTTATATGGATAACATTAGATTTGTACAATATTGCTTGTTTGCATGTGCATGTTTAGCTGTAGGTCTTTTTGTGATGTTTTTGCAATCATTGTACAGTTTTAAGGGGTTTTGAAACAAGCCTTGTACATTATGTTGGAAGTTGATTACTTAGCCAAGGCATCTATACCCTCAGCCCATGGTATCGTTATGATATCTAGAACAATCCGACATCAACCAGATCCACTTTATTTACACAGGAGGTATATTGTGTCCAAACTGAAATATGTCCATGTTGTTGCAGGCTCCGAGTAAAGGGCTAACTCTTGTGGATCCCACTGTGCATGAAGCTCTCCTGAGGTTGTGGTGTCTAAGTGCTCTGTGCCCCAGCTCCTCTTGCCTCTCATCATGTCCTCCACCTCCTCCTACTCCTCCTCAGGGGACACTAGTCCGGAGGATGTACCCCGAGGTGGGGGCACTATCCGAGTCTACCTCCCCAACAAACAGAGGACAGTGGTGAGATGATTGGCTTTATTCCGATCATTATCAATGATGCAGCAGAAACCACTTTTTATGAGTGATATCTGACTGTTACCGTCTGTGAAAAATAATGATGCCAGCACTGTTGGTTTGTAAGTGTAATAACTCACACAAAATGTGACATCTTTCAGAGCATGTTAATGAGTGCTAGTGGACAGTTGGTGTCAGGTTTTGCAGATGGAGCCTGCCACCAATGTTTGACTCATTCCTATCAGACATAGATGTCTTGTTCGTATTCTAAAAAAAATAGTTGTTAAATTGTCCTGTCATGTGCTATATTGATAATGATTGTGCATTGTAGGTAACATTGTGTGGAGGACAATGTGCTCCTCATGTTATCCATATGTCTCTACTGTAAAGCAGTAGCCATGTGTCCGAGCTCAGCAAGGCCTGCATGTGTCCACTTTTTATGCTTTAAGGAAAATAGAATTCATTGTTTTTGCAACATTTGCTGTAATTAATAAATATATATATATATATATATATATATATATAATGAACATACATTCAACACTTTGTACCATATCTGTTTTATATTACTATGTTAGAAGTGCACATCTAATTGTCACATCTTGTGCTGTAACATCACCATGGAACCAGCAGCTGTGGTTGACTGACATCCCACAGTGTTGTCTAAGAGAGCTTTGTTGTGGTCAGAACAGGAATGTAACAATACTGTTAGGGGAAAAAGTGATCTCAACACTGGATTGAAGTTCTAGTCTGCTGGAAGTTCTGTCACAACATGGATAGTCTGTATGTCAACATTAACTCAATGTGCAGCTGTCATTTCTGCTTATTAGTACTTCCACTATGCCTGCTTGTTACCTTTGTCCAATAAATGTCATTTCAAAGTCACATTTGTTCACCACAGTTTCCTGTTCTCAGGTGAATGTTCGCCAAGGGCAGACTGTGTACGAGAGTTTGGATAAAGCGCTCAAA
Source organism: Perca flavescens (assembly GCF_004354835.1). Taxonomy (NCBI): domain Eukaryota; kingdom Metazoa; phylum Chordata; class Actinopteri; order Perciformes; family Percidae; genus Perca; species Perca flavescens. Next base: position 1,672,743 of record NC_041335.1, read on the forward strand.
GTGAGAGGCCTGAGCCAAGATTGCTGTGCTGTATTTCGCCTTCTAGAAGGGTAAGATTGCATTATTGTCCGCTGAATGTCCTCCCACACCATATAGGGATAATGGGTTGCATTCCTCAACGCCAACATCAAAAATCAAGAGGCAACAGAAAACAATAGGCATAAGTTTCAGATCTACATGTACAGTGTAGATCTGAGTGTGGTTTATTGATATCTTTGTGAAATATTAAGACTGAGTGCAGAGAATGAGCACACTCATTTTTGTGTTTAGGTTTTTTAAATTAAAACAATTTTATTATGTTTTTAACTAATAGTATTAATCTGTCAATATTCTTATTGTTGGTTAATCGGTTAATTAATAACATCCCTCCCTTTATGATATACATTTTAAAGAACCAGTGAAATGAAAAATACATTTTCCCAGTTTTAATCCTGTGTCCTTCTGTCAATTGTTCATTTATCTCTTGTTGTATGGCAAATATATATCTCCAAATCATTTTTTTTCCCCCATCAAAATCCCTCTCTTTTCTCCTTCTGTAAAACAGTTAAAATTGTTTGATGCATCCTGCACTCAGGGGTGTTTACAAAAGTTCATCCAATCAAATGTTTAGTTCTATAAGTACGAGAACTGCAAGTAGAAGAGGCGGTGCCTGGAGATGGGCGTTTTATAAAAGTTTGGTTGGTGTGTAACTGCCTTAACACTTGTCAGTGGAGAGTGGCCAGACTCTGTACAAATGAAATGTACCAGAGTCTGGTAGGACCAGGCTAGTTCATACATGTCATAAACCAGAGAATTGTACAGTTATTTGGCTACATGATCAGAGAAAGTTTTTTTTTTTTATCACGTTTACACTTGAGTCCATACTCCTCCACTTAAACTTAAAAGGGAAATTCTTAGATCTTATAGTCATAGTTTTGCCCATCAGTCGTATCAATAATAACATTGAACCTACCAGGTAAATGTGGTAACCTTTATCCACCAATCAGATGGGACAACAAATGCCAGCAGTCAGATAATCGGACACTATCCCCAGGTTGATCATACTTATATGAAGAGCAGACATAGGCGAACAGTAGAACTGTCCAACACAGTTTACAGATCGGATTCCTAATTCAACTTTGACCTACTTTTCTTAACGTAGTTGTGTGCACACTGTTTTCTTATGCAATGAGTGATTATTCACAAATTTTCAGGTGCACACAAATTCAATTTTACCTACAAGTAAAGTGGTTTAGATCATCTGAACAAACTGTTTGCATTTTTACACCTTCTCTGATATTCTGGCTGCTCGTATTTCTCAAATCACTACACCATGTGTTTAAACTACATTTCACAATAGAATAAATAATCAGATTGTTTCCTCACATCACAAGGAATCTGAAGTTAAACACCATTTTATTGTGAGACACACTAGTGGTGTAGTGGCACTGAATATTCTTTGTTGGGTAGGTATTCGATTTTCAATTTTGGGATTCAAATATTATTATATATATTTTTTTTGCTTCAATACTGTAATAAAGTTGAGAGGAGAAATGCAACCCCACGTCACGCTGCGATGTAACATGTAACCGGCGATCAGACTGGTCAGTCTGTTTTGAGGCGGTTTGAGAGTCCCGTACAGTAAACGGGAAACATCACTGCCTCTTTTGCTGCCACAAGAAAGTTTTAAAACACAAGCACTGAACTGCCTCGGAGTAACAGCTGAACAAGCTGCTTTCAAGTGCAGTAGGAAATATGGAGATCTATAAAAACGACTTGATGGAAAACAGTAATTGTAAAATATAAAGTCTACTTGTGTCAGATTTCAAATTGAAATAACAGGATGTTACACAAATAAGCCATTTAAGTGACACTCACCGCCGCACAACCCCTGCGCTGACAACACCCCCACACCCACATGGCCGTCACCCAAACTGATAACATATACAAACTTTATTTTTCATTAGTTATTAACTTTTTTATGTCTTTTCCTCTCCAGTCGTAAGAGACTGACGGATTGGGACACAGACATTACTCCGCTGGTTGGAGAGGAGCTTTTAGTCGAGGTCCTGGATGATATTCCCCTCACCATGCACAACTTTGTAAGTAGCTGGCAAACACCGTTACAAGTTTATGGCTTCTCTGAAATACCATTTTATAGTTACAGAATCCAACCAACCAACTGGCTTGATTGGCATTCCACCTGATATTTGTGTTTGTCAAACATTGCTGGTGTTAAAGTGAATGTTGTGATCTCTTTATCTTTATCAGGTACGGAAAACCTTCTTCAAGCTGGCTTACTGTGATTTTTGCCACAAGTTTCTTTTTAATGGCTTCAGATGTCAGACATGCGGCTACAAATTTCACCAGCACTGCAGTAGCAAAGTCCCTACTGTGTGCGTGGACATGGATACAGTGAGCAAACGGTAAGTTGAAGAAGTGTTATCATGCAGTGATTTTGTTAATTTTATTAGTTGCTGTAATTGTATAAGGGCCCCATGTGCTTTTATGATGCCAACATAAGGGAGTTATTTTTCAATTTGCCACTACCAGGCTTTCAGTTTTTCTTGACATTTATCTGATGAAAATTAAACAAACTGCAACTGATTTAAAAAAAAAAAAAAAACTTAACTCAAAGTCCACAGATAAGCTTTTTCAGAAGTTTTAAACCACATTGCACTTCTAGTTTAGTTTAGGACTAGACAAAGAATAAAGACAAGACCACTATGCACCCTGCAAAGATTAAAAAAATAAAATAAAATAAAACTTCCCCTACATTGTTGGTGCTGTCGGTCCTCAAATAATGAAAGTTTGGATGATAAACCAAGAGAAACGTGCGGCCATTATCCAATGACAAGGATCCACAGATGAACATGATGGCATAAAAAAGTGTATTGAATGTATTTTGTCATGTTTTTGGTGAAAGAAATAAACTCCAACCACTGAATTGCTAAATTGGTGTGCTCATCAGATTATTATTATTATATTTTTTTTTCTGTTTTGGTTATTGGTTTTTATTTTAATGGCAGGAAGCCCAGGTTAAAAAAAAAAAAAAAAAAGCATAGTTCACAAATAACCGATAAGATGAGATAAAACTATTTATTCTGAGGACAATAAGGTTAACCATATGGATCATAAAAATATAAGCAGGTTACCGGTAGGGATTAATCTTGGTGGGTTGCATATAGATATGTATTAACCAAAGCCTCGCTAACTTTAAGTCCTTAAATGAGTGTTCCTTTGTCTGACACCTTGTTTGATTATGTCTCTTTGGTATTGTCCTATCCCTTCTATGTTTTGTCCAGGTGTGATCCTAATCCCTGCACAGATGAGTACCCAAGGATACTTTTGCCAGAAAATTCCCCATCACAGAGCAACCTAGCCTTAACCCCAGAGCCTGCTGGGTAAGCTCCTATACTTCACAAATTATATTTAAAGGACAGTATAGTCTTAAAGGTCTTTTGCACTTCCGCACGGTAACTCGCCGCCTCCAGTCATTTCAGTGAGGGGAAGGCGGCAGAGGGGAAGCAGTTTTGATCCAACGGTAGGGGTATGAAGCGGTTGCCGTCGACGTGAACGTGCACAGATTCTGCTCTGCCACCCAGAGTTTACCTTGCAGAACTTCTGACTTTAACCGCTGGGCGGCAAGAACCACTCTTAAAAACTTCACATTTTTGGGAAACGCTCCTGCAGATAGGTGGTTGTCAAGGCGGCTGCCGTGCGGCGGTGTGAAACCATCTTTAGTCTGTGAAACTGATGTGTAAATATAAATGGTGACTATTTCATTTGATCACTCAGGATGGACCTCCTGTCCCCGACCTCTGCCTTCCGTTTCCCCATGCCGGGTGGAGATGGCCAATCTCTACAGAGACATCGCTCCACCTCCACTCCCAATGTCCATATGGTCAGCACAGTGGGCCCTGCTGGTACCAGCATTATAGAGGTCGGTGTTGGCTGCTTGGTCCATGTTTTGATTGGTTGTTATTGTTACGAGCATCTGATTGTATCTACTTTATGTACCTGTTTAATGTATAACAAATGAATAGGCAAATACATGTACTACAAATAGTACATCATCAACATCCATGATTAGCCTTTTTGATATACTTTTCAACCTAGTTATAGGGCTTGAAAAGTAGGAAAACCACTGACCCCTTTTACTTAACTGTGTATTAAATTATCAATTGTGAATTTATAATGTCTCCTCCTTTTTTAATTGTCCTTGTTTGTCCTTTTTAGGAAGCACTAAAGTTCAGCAACCCAATGGGTACGTGATTTGTTTCATTTTATTTTTTTTTATTTCATATTTTTATTCATTTTTGATTTTACTTGAGGAATTATTCTCCTTTTTTAAAGTACTCTCTTGTCCTACCTTCTCATTCCTGCAGGTCCTGAGCCCTCACCAAAGCCCTCCACCAGCCCGCCCACTACTCTGGGCTCTCCCGGGAGGAGACCACCCAAGTCTCCCTCAGAGCACAAGGAGCGCAAGCCCTCCTCGTCCGATGACAAAAAGAAAGTGGTACGTAGTCTATGAACTCATTCACTGGTCACTGGTTATCTTCAGACAGGTGCATAAAGAGTTAGTAGTGACTTCACAACCCTTGAAGGTCTGTTCAGAAATTGGTGAGGATGGCGCAGTGGATATGACACATGCCTTTAGTGTGGGAGATCTGGGTTTGAGTCCCACTGCAATACATCAACCAATGTGTCCCTGAGCAAGACACTTAACCCCTAGTAGCTCCAGAGGCATGCAGCCTCAGATAGATAGATAGATAGATAGATAGATAGATAGATAGATAGATAGCAATTGTAAGTCGCTTTGGATAAAAGCATCAGCTAAATCAATGTGTAAACAAATTTGTTGTGAAAAAATCTCAAGTGAAGGGATTTATTCAGGGTGTAAATTAGCAGTTCAAAACACTCAATCTATGTGATATTTCAGCACCGAGGGGGCTACAGAGACTCAAGTTACTACTGGGAGGTCCACTCTCGAGAAGTCACCATTCAGAAGAGAATAGGTGCTGGCTCCTTTGGAACAGTCTTCAAGGGCAAATGGCACGGAGATGTGGCAATCAAGATCCTTAAAGTCACTGAGCCAACGCCTGAACAGTTGCAGGCCTTCAAAAATGAAATGCAGGTCTTACGGTAAGAAGTGGTTTCTGTGTTTTACATAAGTCTTTCTTATTTGAAAAAGGGCACTGACAACTTCAGCATTTTGTTGTCTAACAGGGAAAATGTATCCACACTATTCATCAATAGGACTTCACTGATGAAACATTTTATCAGTTTAAACAAGACTAGGTCAAAACCTAGTATATATGTGGACTGTGTATGGTCAACAGTGTTGTGCTAGTTACTGAAAAAAAGTAATTAGTTACAGTCAGAAATGGAAAGAGTATTAGAATATTGTAGTCAAGTAAAAGTATTTGCTAGCAAAAATGTACTGAAAGGTGCTGTACTCAAGATACTCAACACAATTCAGTCTGGCACATTTAATCAGATGTAAACATTGAATTATGTAGATCGGCACCATTGTCACCGATACCCAATCCAGCTGTTTTGAGTCCGTATTGTCCCGATATCGGTATCAGATTGGTGCATCCCTATTGGTAATGTGCCTATAGCGTTTATGTCCATGGGCTACTGTTATACGCCAAGATCATGCATTAGGTCTGTCCATCTGTCTGCAGCTAATCTCCATACTACTGGGCCCATAAACCTTAATATTTTTTGCGCACATTTGTGACTGTATGCTCAAGGACTCTTGTGGTTGTGGTGGTTATTTAAAACCTTCAATGTCTGCGAGCTGCTGAAATGCCTTTTGTCAGTTAACTCCTCACTTTATGGTGGTGATACACTGGGCACAATGTCTCGGTCATCATGACAGGGCAATGTGCTTGCCAACAGCAATCAAGGTGCCTTCACTGAAGGCCTTTGTAAACGTTGCAGTCAATGACTGTATAAGTCAGAACAGTCAAGAAAATAGTTTTTTTTTTTTTCTCAAAAATTGTGAATCTATACAACCACAAGAGCCTAGAGATTAGCTACAGACAGATACTCACATGCAGATTTACGCCTGGTAGATGGCAGAGATATTAACAAAGAAACCTTTCAGTAACGGATATTTAGTAACTTGAAGATAGTGTGTTAGAATACTAGTTACTAGAGTAGCCTACTAGTCAGTGTATATGATGCGAATTCCTGGGTATGAAATGTTCATCTGCTATTTTCTGAATTGGTCCCAGTAATATTTGTTCTTAAAATGTACTGAAGTAACGTATCGCATGACACGTGCACAAAACCACTGATCTCCGACAATGGCCACTGCAAGACCTTATGGCACAACCAATACTCTGTCTGTAAAAACAATTACACATCAATAAGAATTGCATTAACCATAGTTCACATGGCAGCATATTCTTTAATTTTATATTTTCTAAAGATTCTTTTTACTTTACCTTAATCTTAATCTGATCATGGATGAGACAATGGAATTAGATGAGACAATGGCATTTCTGACTCTTATTTCTGTTCTCTGCAGGAAGACCCGCCACGTCAACATCCTGCTGTTCATGGGCTATATGACTAAGCCCAACTTTGCCATCATCACACAGTGGTGTGAAGGCAGCAGCCTGTACCGCCATCTGCATGTCACAGAAACCAAGTTTGACACTATGCGTCGCATTGATGTGGCCAGACAAACAGCACAGGGCATGGAGTAAGACTTAACTGCTAGATTCCATTTCATTATTACCACTTACTCACTGCAAATGTTTAACTTGTTTCAGCTATGAAGTGAAAAGTGTGATTTGATACTATCAGACAAAGTGCACTTTTGCAATAATGGTAAGGGTAAAGACTGTAGGAGAGTCTCTGAGAAATCTAATGGCTTGACACATCATATTGTGCAGGAGTCAAGTCTTGTCTGAATTTGGTGCTCTTCCTCTCCCCTTACATAGATGAAATCAGTGATTTAGATTTGTTTTCTTTTCCTTTCAGTTATCTTCATGCGAAGAACATAATTCATCGAGATCTGAAATCAAACAGTATCCTTTAATAGTCCAATGGTATCTTTAAAAATGTAACTATGTAGGTTTTGTGCTTATATCACTGTAGACTCTGCCAATAACCACAATGGCAAATTTGAACATGTTCTGTACCAGCAAAGGTTTAACCACAAATGCTTTGAAATTAAGCAATGATTTGAATGCAGCTCTAAGAGTGTTGGAGGCTGTTAGCATCCGTGTGGGTAAACAGTATAAAACTTGCATTGCAGCAGTGCAGTGATCCTAAACATACAGAACAGGCAACCATGACCTTTTTGAATGTGAAATCAACATGTAAAATCTGTTGAGGTTTTGTTGATAAAATTGATGCGGACTGTCTTTTGGTCAGTAAAAATCACTTCCATTGTGTTCAGTGGGTAGTTTACGCATCTCCCTTTTTATAATTTCCTGCTAGTTTTTGTGGTAACAAATACCATGAACGTGTACACCAGATGTTTGTAACATTTCCTGAGCTCTGCTTCTAGATATTTTTCTCCATGAGGGCTGGACTGTTAAGATTGGTGACTTTGGCTTGGCCACAGTGAAGTCTCGGTGGAGCGGCTCTCAACAGGTAGAACAGCCCAGTGGATCCATTCTGTGGATGGTAAGCCTCTCTTTTACTGTATATGGTTACTTTGATTTCATAAAGAGACATCCAATAAATAGACTGTATTAATTACAAAACTATGGAGATCAAGGAATACATTTTCTATATCCTTAGACAACCAATAATTTAGAGTACAAAATGGTGAACTCAACTTAAATGTTAACAGAAAGCTTATGCCAAACTCACTAAATATTCTGCAGCTGTTTACATGTTTAAAGGAACACTCCAACTTTTGGGACTTTGTCTTATTCACCGTAACCCCCCAATAAGTCGGCGTGATGCTTTTAAGTTCTCTCATAAAAGAATATAGCTTCCTTCATCAGCCAGCCATACTTGGCCACCTAAATTGTGTTAAATATTTAACTTATTTTATTTGGATAGAGCAACTTCAGTATTAGTAAGGCAGCTCTTTGTCTTGTTCTACGAATATTCAATCAAACTCTTACATCTAATGTGGTCGGGTTCAGTGGGTAGAGTAGGCGCACATATACTGAGAGGTTTATGCCTCGACGCAGAGATCCAGGGTTCGAATGCGACCTGTGACGATTTTCTGCATGTCTTCCCCCTCTCTCTCTCCCCTTTCTCACCTAGCGGTCATATCGGATAAAGGCGGAAAAGCCCAAAAAATCTTAAAATTTAATTTTCACATTAACAGGGACTGAATATAGCGATAGGCGGTTTATATCACAAGAACCTGTGTTTGTTTTGGGCTATTTACTTTCTTTTATGTCCCTACACAATGTACTACACATTGTTATCCTGTGATGGCATAATAATAGACAAAAACATCACAGTAATAAATAATAATATGATATAACGTAAAGCCTATGTAAGTTTGGTGACCTAATTGGATTGTGATACACTTTACTGCATACATTTTCAGGGAAATGTGAAAACAAGTACTGTTAACATAAATATATTTGTAATATTTAAGATATAACAGCCTAATTAACCGCTAACTTAATCTTTAAGTTATAATGAGATTTTGGCAGGTCATTACACAAATTACGTGCTTATTCTGTCTTTTTCCTATTTTTTTTACTGAGGCTCCTGAGGTGATCCGAATGCAGGACAGCAACCCATATACGTTCCAGTCTGACGTATACGGCTACGGAGTAGTGCTGTATGAACTGATGTCAGGGACCCTGCCTTACTCCATTATCAACAACAGAGACCAGGTAACCGGACACTACTGTTCTTTGAGTTTACACAACACTGACATAGTCTAAAGCGCAGTAACTGATCATCTTTCAGAAAATGTTGCCAAACATAATGAAGTGCCAGCACTTTTACCTTCTCTGGTGTTTATCCCAATGGAGAACACCCTTTACTTTCCAATCATGCGGTACATCTGTCTATCAAATCCCAGCATCATCTAATCGCCAAATATACACACTACTGAGTTAGGGTGGCAGTAGTGTATTTGGGTTACATGCTTAGTGGTAACTGACTGCACCAGATACTAAATCTCTATCGCCATGAGTTACTGTAGACTTAGTGGAATAGAATAAACTATATTGTCCCTGAGGGGAAATTTGTCTTAGGCACAGTGCTTCAGTCTGTTGCTTCACTTAAAAACCTCAAAAGAACAACAAAAAACATCTTAAAACATAAGAGACATTTGCCATTGATAACACAGCAACTTAAAAGAAAAAAGAACCTGGATGAATTAAAGTGCAAACCTGCTTGTGTTTTTATTGCACATTGCTTTATTGCATTAGGATTTAGTGGAGTTCAGCAGCTTGGTGGAGGTTGAAACAAAAGACGGCTTCAAGCGGGTTGATTTGCACTTTGGCATACAGTGTCTTCTTCCTAATAACAGAGCTTTATATTCAGAGAAGAGGGGATGTTGAGGGATTTTGGTTGCTTGTTTCATGACTGCCCTCTCGTACAGGCTCTGTATGGGCCTGTATGAGGGCCAGCTTTTTAGTTTCACGGTTACGTCAAACCATGCTGTAATTCTGTATCTAACGGCTCTGCTGCAGTTTATTGCACAGGTTACCAATGTGTGTGGCTTCAGCAAAGGTTGTCTACAGAGACATCGAAGTATTTGTACGGGGACACCCGAAAGATTGACCCAAAACATTGAACACTTGCTCATGGTCAGTCTCTTTCCTCGGGCCAAAGACCATCTCCTGTGTTTTGTTGACGTTTAGAATGAGATGATTAGTGTCACAGCCCTTGTTGAAGGTGTCTAATCTTATTGTGGTACACTGGAGGGTGTATGTCCTTTTGGAGAAAGCTCAAAATCATATATATACACACACACACACACACACACACACACACACAGAGTATAGTATACCACAATGCAATGTGGACTTTTTCATCTACTCTCCAACTTGGGCGGCGAGTCAAATAGTAAATTTCGGACAATGAGCAGGGTAGTGTTACACTAATATCCTTCATCTTCTCTAAAAAAAAAAAAAAAAAAAAAAAAAAAAAAGCAGGGTTGCTCAGTATTAACCGTTGAACTAAAATCAATAAATACAATTTCAGTATAGGCTTTTGTGTTATCATGGTGCTTAGAGATAGTACAAAATGCTGAGGATGGCGTCTTCATTTCTGCGCTGATGATAAATTGATATGTATCTAACATTGGCTCCACTTCCTTCTTGAGCACGGCCACTACAAATGTCTCGGAGCATTTAATGACAATCAAGGTCAAAGCTACAAGACGAAAATAATTATTCACTGTGGCACAGGGCTTTTTAGGCACTAGTGTTATGATTGACTTCTTCCACAAAGCTGGGACAATGTGAGTTTTCTTTTGAGCAAAGAAGCTGGCAGTCTATCTGGGCCTGTGGACTTATTAGTGCACACTGCATACCCTACTGAGAAGCTGCGGATTACTAGGCGGATCCACTTTCAGCCAGCAGGTGGTATCAGTGTCTGCCAGAGACTGCAACACATGTCACATTTTTGAAGGAGGTTTTGTAAATCAAACTTTAAATAAGTAATTCAGCTAATTTTATTTTGGTTGTTCATCCAAGGGGATAAGTTTTGTTATTGATTTCACCATGTCCCAGTATTTTAGGGTTTGAAGTTTGAAAGCTCCGTTCCATCCTGTGTTGTAGGGGTCGACCGTGCTAGTTTTTCTGGGCCGATACCTATTATTATTATTATTATTATTATTATTATTATTATTATTATTATTATTATTATTATTAGTCAATGTAACAGATATCTGAAATCGATATGCGTCTACAGTAAAAATGAAAATCTTATAGTCAAAATACTTTTTTTTTTTAGAATGTTAACAAATAGAAAACTGTAAATGCTTAAAAATTATTTAGTAAAACTGAAACTTTCAACATAACACGCAGTTAACAAATAAATATATAAAAACAAAAATGGCTTCCTGAAGTTTTGAGTTCATTTTCCTAGTTATCTGGCAACAGGCCTAATGAACCAGCAAATTAATTTATGGACATTTTCTAAGGCGTTCAAATTAGCTGTGAGACTCGACTTTATTGTTGGCTAATGTTGCATTTAACATGTGAAAACATCGTCTGATGCGGATGATGTTCCATCAGCAAGGTGGAAGCTTAAATAAGTCCCTGTTGCACTGGAACCAATGTTATTTAAAGATTAAACATTTAACTATCACTCCATATTCTTAATTTCCTTTAATGCTAATGGTCCAGTAAACACAGAAAGCTAATGTTTTAACCACAAAAAATTTAATTATTCGGACATATTAAGTGATATAACTGGGCAGGCTTGTCATTATAAAAATGGTTCACAGGATTGGGGTATTTTTGCCACTTCAGTGTGGAAAAATATATTCTTTTTAACTTCTGAAATTACTGCAGCCTTACCTTTTTGAAGCTTAGCGCGTCCAACTCAACCGGAGCCTGAGCTGCCTCTGCTCGAGGTTGCTGCATGTCAGCAGCAGCAAGGTTGAGGAGTGTTGATTAGCTATTACTCATGTAACACTTAGCCCATCAGACAGTGTTGTGGGCGGGACATTAGGTGAGACTTATGGTGTAGACACATATAGCCGACGGCCGACCGTTGACAGAAAACCCCGTCGATATGATCAGTCGCGTCCCCGAGGTCCAAAAAACTGCCACAGAACAGACCAAAAAGACGAGAGGAGACGAGATGTAATACGTCTCTATAACAGCAGGCGGCGCCACTCTGTAATGTTGCCCAAGAAATGAAAACCGGCAGCTGATTGGATGAACGCGTCACATGGGTTTGTTTTCTCCGGAAATCCAAAGCCAGACTGTCATGGTGGCCATTCAGAATACGATCTCATATTGTACTAAAATAGTTCACTGAAACATGTTTCTGGAAACATTTTAAGCGAGAAATAGGCCGTGCAGTTGCTGAATCGGTCTTCATTTCAGATCAACAAAGGTCAGTTTAAAAGATTTTCATCAGATTTTGAGAGACTGTAGTCCCCTCATTCCGCTCGTCATTTCCGGGTGAGTCCCGACGGCCCTGCCGCCGACCGAACATGTCAGGTCGGCCAAAATGAACGCCGACAGCCGCCCAGACGGACGACGGCACGGGACACACCGAACAGATTTGAGTCACTGACCTCGCCAGACTGTCCCACGGCCGATAATCGGCCTGATGTGTCCCGGCCCTTAGTGGTGAGTGAAACCGGAGCAGAGGGAGAGACACAGAGCTGTAGCGGAGCCAAAGTACTGCACTTCCTAATTAATTAACTTAAAACACTGATACAGATAATCTGCAAATTGTCAAATATATGCCCCGATAATTGGCCTGGCCAATTTAAACTGACTTGGCAGCTGACACCCCGCAGGTGGATGCAGTGGAGCCGGGCTCAGACATAGCTGTGTTCGAAACCATTCCCTACCATGGAAATAGTGCACTATACTGTATAGTGTGTTCGCCATTTTGTAGTGGTGTTCGAATTCTCCGTGGCAAATTTCATTCACTGTATAGTCTACTATAAAATACCCACAATGCACAGCTAATTTGAGTGTATACGATGATCCCTACATTTTACTCCCGTATACCACAATGCAATGTGGCCGTGTTTTCCCGGAGGAGAAGAAGAAGCAGAAGTCACCGCGAAAACTGAAAAGGAAAAATGGAGCCGACTTTCGTTTCTAAAAAGTGTAAATGTAACATGCAACATATATACAAGCTTTTACTATTCTCCTGACTGCTGTGTCTGTTTCAGGGACGTATTAGAAGTATTTTAGTTTCGGTTTGTTTACATGATGCTGGGCACGCCTGCCTCCGTCACACAAACAACCGACGCATCTACTGACACAAGTCATGCAACACTGTTTTCAGTGAGTGTCCGAAATCTGGTTTGGTCGTTCCCTATATAGTTCACTATTAAAACTATATAGGGAATAGTGACTGAGTGAATGAGGGAACGGTTTCAAACAGCTAAATACTCAGCGGAAAGCTGCAGACTTTGGTTAATGGTCTTGTCTTGAACTTAAGTGTAGAGTAAGTGGACATTTTGTTGACTTATCCTCTGGAAACCTTAAATATCTACACCAAATATGAACATTCATCCAAATGCTGTAGATAGACTTCGGATATTCGTAGGATAGGTATTTGATTTTCAATTTTGGGATTTGAATATATTATATTTTTTTGAAAAGTTGCATACAGGCTGAAATTCACTGGTGTTTTGTCAGGATTAAGCCGCTAGCTAAATGTCCGCTAGCTGCAGGCTAATTTATGCAGTGCTATGTCATCCATCTCAGCCAAGAACGGAGAAATGTTGAGTTACAAGCGAGCAGTGTGATGTGTAGAACCCTAACCCTTCTACTGTAGCCTAGTGTCGTTTTCAGGCAATTTGATAAAGGTAAAGATAGTACAGCCGGGCATAATGCGACTGCTCTAATGAGACGCTGGCTGAGCATGCATTCATGCACACGGTCAGTCGTCGGACAGCCTGGCAAAAACGCAGTTCTTTCCATTAATTTGAAATGCCTGCGGCAAAAAGTTGCCAAAGATTCAACACAAAGGTAAAAAATGAAACCCAAGCACTGAACTGCCCAGGAGTTTGTCTAACAACAGTAGACTGATTCCTGCAACAACAAAGCACAGTCCCTCTGTCTCTTTTCTTTCTCTCTATCTCCGTGAATTGAAGCTGCCTAAATGTGCGGTCAGAGATGTTGAGATCTATAAACGATCCAACAAAAAACAATAATTTACTTTGAATATTCGCCGTTGATAAGTACCGAAGCTTCAAGCACAAAAAATGGTTGGGTATAATTGTAGACGTTATTCACCCTGGACCCTACATAAACAGCACTCTCAGATTTCAGCCACAGTTTCCTCTGTTTGTTTTTTCTCAGATAATCTTTATGGTTGGACGTGGTTACTTGTCTCCAGACCTCAGTAAGCTGTCTAGTACCTCGCCCAAGTCAATGAAAAGGCTTATCATTGACTGCCTGAAGTTCAAACGTGATGAGAGGCCCCTGTTTCCACAGGTGAGTAGTGTATAGGTTACCCATGTACCAAAAGGTATCTCAAAGAATTTGCACAACCCCAACTCGGCTCAAAAACCTTTATTATTGTTATTATTATTATTATTATTATTATTATTATTATTATTATTATTATAAACTGAAGAAGCAGTGATACTGCCCTGTTTCAAGGGGTGTTGGGGGTGCTACACCACTGGGGGCCACCAAAGTCAAATGTTACACAGTGGCTTTAATCCTATGCATTTGTGGCCTGAGAAAACCTCTTGGCGTAGTCTGAGCAAGTGTTAAAACTGCTGCTACTTGGGAGTTTCATCTGGCATATCTTAAAGTTATGAAACGCAAGGATGAGTGCTCCATACAATCTTAATTCCAAAAAAAGGTCCTTATTGTCCATCAAGTTGTTATTCCAAACAACACTGATAATTGCATTTACATTTGGTTTTCCTTCTTCAGATCCTGGTAGCCATTGAGCAGGTTCAAGACCTGCTGCCAAAAATTGAGCGAAGTCGCTCCGAGCCGTCGCTCCATCGGGCCGTCCACGCAGAGGACCTGAACCCCCTTTTGTTCCACACCACCAGGCTGATGCCCCTCTAAGCTCCCAACAGCACGGGACAGAGAGGTCGTCACACTGTCCAAAACCAGACCACAAGCCCCAACTTACTCCTTACCCCCGCAGAGCCCTGGAGCTGCCGCACTCAGCGCGAAACTCAGTAACTGCAGAAATAATGGCAACACACTGTTTAGACTGATAGTGAATCTTCTTTTCCTTTGTACACGTGACAAAGATATGCCCAAGTGAAATAACTGTCTACTGTATCTAGTAGGATGTTAAAATGCCTACTTGAGAAAAGTCATCAAACGGTTTGTTTTACATACTCTGACCTACTAGGAGGCATTTAAATTGTTCTGAGGAAATGGTAAAAAACAGACATGTTTTGCACATACGCTGCAAAATTGTGTTGCCCTTTTCAGTAGTAAAAAAAAGTCTTACTCGGACCTTCAAGAAGCACTGTGATCATAGTCAAAATATTAAAATCGGTTCAACAGCCATAATGCTGGATCTTCTGGTTCAGGTCACCTGATCAGCTTACATATTTCAAATGCTCAGTTGTCATGCGTCCCTTTCAGTTAGCTTTTCAGTCAACATGCGATGGGAGATCTGACATGTGAAGGTAGTGATTTGAAAGCAAACACAGTGCTTGTTTGGGAGTGCTTTGTAAAAGATAGGACATTTTGTCTCAATGGGAACCTCCACTATCTGCTGCTTTTGCAAATATTTCAGTGCTAGAATTTTTGTTGTATTAACCACAACAACAAATCAACATGAGGAGGAAGAGAAAACTCAACCTTTTGGAAGCCTAGAATAGATGAGCAACCTCAAACACTAAACTATGTAAAAAGGTTTAGTGAAAAATAAAAAAGAACAGTTAATTTGGTCTCTGCACATACTGTATAGCAGTGACCGGTGTGTTGCAAATCAAAATCAAATTTTTTTAACACCTCAGAATAACTATGTAATAAGAATCTCATGTGGACGGACATACTCCAATTACCAAGTTCTTTTTAAACTCGAGTTTCCATTGATGTTGCAATGAACTCAAAAAAGAGCACTTGACATGTGAAAGTTGAACAGTTAACTCAGCAGGGCCTTGTAGGCTGTAGTTCAAAATCAAATGTTTTTTTTCTGTTTTGTCTGAGGGGTAAAGATGTGCATTGTAATTCATATTCAATTCATAAACAACAGGCCAAGTTCATCTGGTTTCACACTACTTTGAAGAAAATTAGTTAATCAGCTAAAAGTTACTTGTAAGATGATTTACCTTTCTTTCAGCTTGTATATAAGTTCCGTCTGAATACAGGATTAAATTGTTAGGACCAACATTTTTGCAGTGTACTGTACATAAAAGGGCATGTATGATTTAATTTGTCATTCTGATATTTAACATTTCTAAGATTCCGAAATACAAGGTTTAACAATTTTCCCAAGCATTTTATTTTTTCCAGTTCAGGAACATTACATTAACAACTGATTCTGTTGCAGATGGAAAATACTATATTAGGATGGATAAGGTTAAGGGCTCCCAATGGTCAGAAAGCATAGCATTGATCAATTCTAAGGCAACTACTTTAATGGTAACGTTGAAATAATGTGTAAAATCAGCTCACTGTAATGGTCTGCCCCTAATACACGGTGACAAACGCATTTACACTTGAGTTTTACCAGAATGTCCTCATGCTCTAGATTGTAGATGACGGGGCTTTTGCGTATGGTTTTCTTTTTTTAATGATAATTCTTAGCCTAATGAGCGATTGACAGACCTTAAGTTGCATTCTTAATGGTTAGTTGTATTGCTGCTACATATAATGTGTTTTTCTGTTTCTGGTTTTTTTCTACACCTCAGAGACGAGATATACTGGGACTGAAATGCACCCCCATGGCACATCACTTTAACAAGTCTTCTGCAGTCTAGTCTTAAAAGTTTATTCTTAATGCTCTCAAACGCTGCACCATGGATCAGCCGCAGGTTGATATTTCATACTTAAAGGCCCCCACACATACACTTAAACTGGTACTGTAGCTGTTACACTGTGAGTAACTTGGTTAAATGAGTTATTCCAATGATGAATGAATGATTCAGTATGTTTCAAACGCATCCAGAGCATAGCGCCGCGTCAGAAGATTGTGATTGGTCTAAGAAAATACAACCCTGAGCATTTTCTCCCCAATAACAGAATGTTAAAGTTCCCATGGCATGAAAATTTCACTTTGAGGTTTTTTTAACATTAATATGCCTTCCCCCAGCCTGCCTATGGTCCCCCAGTGGCTAGAAATGGTGATAGGTGTAAACCGAGCCCTGGGTATCCTGCTCTGCCTTTGAGAAAATGAAAGCTCAGATGGACCAATCAGGAATCTTCTCCTCATGAGGTCATAAGGAACAAGGTTACCTCCCCTTTCTCTGCTTTGCCCGCCCAGAGAATTTGGCCCACCTATGAGAGAGAGACATCATGGCTTTCAAACAAGCAAAGTGGCAGTTGGTCAAGGCCACACCCCCACCCTCCACCTTGCCCCCCCCTCCCCCCTCTCCTCCTCAATAGCTACAGACACAGAAATGGCACATCCTAAGGAAAGCTCATTGTGGGACTGGCTCTAGTGGCTGTAATTCTGCACCAAGGCTGAATTTCGGGAAAGAGACTTCAGATACAGTATTAGGGGACCACTAAGGTCTATATAAAAGAGACTTCAGATACAGTATTAGGGGACCACTAAGGCCTATATAAAAGAGACTTCAGATACAGTATTAGGGGACCACTAAGGTCTATATACAAGAATCCAAAGAGCACCATGTCATGGGACCTTTAACAGATGCAGCCAGACCATACTCCAGCGCTGACACAGCTCTGTTGAGATGGGTCTGGCAACGCGAAACTAGACCGATTCAGGAGTTTCAGATGCTCTAGATGATTGAGCAAGCACTTGGGAGTGAGGCCTTTAAAATCTGAATAAGCAAATCATGGATGTGCAGACAAAGGAGTGGAAGCACTGCTGGGTCTTTCTTGTATTCAACTACAGGTGCTCCTTGAATATTCTGGGTGCACTGTGTTTATATCATTGTGTGAAGGGCTCATTGCATGAGTGGAAACTGATCTCAGTTCCAAAAAACCCCCCGAAAAAACACATCTCTCCTTCAAAAATAATTCAAGGCCTTGTGCAAAAATTTAAATTTGTTTTATTTAACATGGCAATGTATTTTTAAATAAAGGAAATGTGCATTTTTACAAATTTTGTAATTGAGATCAGTTTCCACTCATGCAATGAGCCATTCACAGGATGATATAAACACAGCAAATCATGGATTTGGTTTTGCCAGTCATCCCATGTTCATGTAGTTGCAAGTTGAGTGGCATTAAAGAGTAATGCAAGCATATGCTAATCGTTGGATTCTAGATTTGAATCCCCGACTTTGTCTTTCAATTGATGACTGGTTGCCATTGAAAACTTCAAAGTACCGGTAGTTATATTGTTTGTTTGTTTTTTGCAAAGTTTACCAGCGGTGGCGGACTATTTGGAGCGTGTGAACACAGCGTCCCTCTTTCATTCCTTCAGCTTCTTGAAAAGGTCGCCGTAGCGATGTGTGCGCATATCCCAAAACCTGTTGATATCCAAGTCTTTGATAATGTTTAGAAGTAGCTGTGTTTTTTCCTTCTTATCGGGTCTGCAGCCTTGAAAACTGTTGGCTGGTTGGTTTGTGTACAGTAACCATAGCAACGCACAGAGCTGACCATAAACCGTAAACTGCAGTAAAAACCTGATTTAGACACATATTCCGAATGGGATGTATTCATGTCCAAAGAATGCTTCTAAAACCCGAATAATACCGGAATATCCCACGTCTTAATCGGAAAATGCTATATTAGGAAAAAGACCTTATTCAGAATATCCAACCGCAATATGCTGTTTACATGACCTGTATCAAATTTGGAATATTGTCATATTCAGAATAATAGTGGAATATTGACGTGGAATGTACTCAATGAGTGAATGAATGAACAATTAAAATTCCCCATGTGGATGTGTGTTTCTTGGCCAAGCTTGTCCATCTGTATACCACTGGCCTTTCCCTGCTCACAAGAAACAGGGACTTGTTGATCATGTTGCTCACAGTGTGATCTCTCAGCTAGGTCTATAACTAGTTGTTTTTTTGTCTCATGGCTAACGTGGTAAATTGACTCATTGACACACTTTGGTTCATTGTTTAGGATTATTTTGTTCAGGATTGTGTTTAAGGCACCGTTCCAAACTCAGGTGTATATTGCTTCAGAGTGCAATAATGAATGACCTTTTCAGAGATGTAAACATTCTTAATGGACCCAAGTTGATTTCCTGTTGCAGTGTGTGTTTGAATGACATCAACTGACAGGAAGTTGACAAGGGGCCAGGCTGTTGTCTAGCAATGGAATTCCATTGAAAATGTCTATACTAACTTTAGATGAAACACGTAAAACAAGCTGTCTTGCGTAACATTAGATGTCGTTAAAATAAAGGCTCCAGCTGCATAAAGACCTTCCTAGGTAATGTTGGTGGATCTTGTAATGGTGTGTGGTGCTTTTTGGCATGGTTGTTGTATTTTGAGGTCAGTGTCCCTGCTGCACCATGGGCGTAGGTTGACACTAAGAAGGCCTCAGGAGCCAGCTGACAAATTATACCTGTTGATAGGGATGTAGTCCTCAATGAAACATACTGTATAAGGTATGAACAATTCAAACTTGTACTTTTAAATGACATACAGAACCTTTGTTTTCCCCTTAAACCACAGTTGATAGTTCTGTGCATCCATACTATCTGCAGGGTAGTGGTTTTAGGTTGAGTACAGGTTCATGTCTGGTAGCCAGTCAGTACTGTCATTCTTTTCCATCAAAACATCTTCTTGCCTGACTTGGTGGCTTGGTGGGAAAACTGCTACGGAGTGAAGGAAGCAACCTCCCGTCAGATGAACTCTTTCAGGATTTTTGACTTGAGACCACTATAGCCCATACACATTTTATTCCTGATTTTGTTTATTTAATCTATTCAAAGTTTTCTTCGTGAATGTTGGTCGCCTGCTCTATTCCTTGTAGCAGTGGTAGCAGTTACTTCTCTTTGGAATTGATCAATACAAAGTTCACTGCTCTCTGGTGGTAATCTTGAAAGTATTGGCTTTATGATACTACTGAGTCACATGGAGTCACGCTCAAGTGTAAATGGACTTGCAGCAGCTGTGAGGGTGGTGTTTCGGGTGGTGATTGGTGTTCTGTGAACTGGTCTTGCTTCTCTGTATATTGTATGTGCAATTCATTAATGAACTGACAGCAGATCAGACATTTAAACCATGATATTTTAATGTTATGAAAATAAGGGCTGGGTACCCTTACTCTTCTTACTCATTCCAGTTGTATCGGTCGATCGTGGTGGGGCGGGGGGGCTTTGTGAACCAGGGTTTGGAAAGGCTTTGTTTCGGTCTTTCTCTTATTTATTGACGTCTTTGCAGATGTTCTCGTCCACTGCGAAGTGGATTCAGTGTTTACAGAGAGACATCACTCTTTGCAACATTCACGTCATTGCCGGCGCTCTCTCTAACAAGAATGTTATTTTGGTACGGTCTCCTCCAAATGACTTTTATTCCGATACGGTCTCCTGCAGGGGCATTTGTAGCGGTTGTCTTAAACCTCTCTAGCACAAACTAGGTATCAAACTTTCTAGCGATATTTTGTTCATAGGGTTTCACTACGATAGCATTTGTTAATGGCAACACTTCAAAATACTGTAAAAGTAACTTGTTATATGGTTGGCCGCATGTTAAACTTGATTCTGTCCTGTGATATTTAAGTTTTGCTTTATTTGAATGGCCTTACGGCTGCTAAATGGAAGAAACCCACCTTTTCTTAATGAGTGGCTTTTTATAACCTTTCAGCAAAAGCAAAGACAGAATGTAATTTCCATAATGCAATGTTGGACCAGGTTTCCTGTGAATCATCAATGTAAGTGCATTGCCTCTCAGAGGGACTTGCTATAGTGGAGGACTTATTATTTCCCTGTTCAGAAAGGATATTTAATCGTTTTGGCTCAGTTTTATGTTTATGTGGTGTCTCCCAAAGAGGACTGTGTCAAACTGGTATCTAAAGCAGGGTGGTGGGGGGGACAATTGCCACAGTTACTGGAACTCTGTTAAAATGGACCTGAACGGCTTCATGACACAAACGCACACAAGATACTGTGCTGCTTCTAGAGACTTGCAGGGGCACCGGAGGGGGGGGAACCAGATCTAAAACAGCTTTGTTTCAGACAAGAAAAGGATGAGAGAGCTGTATCAGAGTTTTAGTTTTCTTCTTTTCATATCTCTAGGTGAATTGCAATACTTGTGTTTATAGTTTCTGAGGTGTCAGGGGTGTTCAGTTTGCAATAAATGGTATATTCTGTGTACAGTTACATTTTTTTTAATTACAAAAATTGTACTTGTCTCTATTTTTTGTGTGATGGTTTCAAAAAGAACAATTATTTTGAAGTGTAAAGGAAATCTTAGTATTTTCTTTTAGTTTTTTGTCTTAAAATACTGATGCAGGATTTATTCTTTAAATAAATACATTCATCTGTGTTACCTGCTTGTTTTCAACTTTTTGTACACTCTTTAGTTAGAGAAGGACATCATTACAATTGTGTCAGTTTCTTGTCTAAATTGTAGAGCTGCAAAGATTAATCGGTTAGTTGTCAACTATTAAATTAATTGCCGACTATTTTGATAATCGACTAATCGGTTTGAGTCCTTTTTCTTTAAACAATAATTCAAAATTCTCAGAATACTGCTTCTTTTTTTAAACAATGTTTTTATTAATACAACTATAAATCACTTTCACAATTTTTTTTTTTTTAGTATATACGTTAATGTCTCCATGAACATACAATGTGGCATATTTTCGGTCCAAGCACAGATTGTAGGTGCCTCCATGTTCTTCCAGGTGAGAGCTATAGTCATTTTTGCCTGTAGTATATACAACATGAATACATTTATATGCTTGGGGTTTAAAATTTAGATTTGTTGGATATAGGTGCAGCAAAATCATCTTAGGATTCCAGCTTGTTTCTTCTCTCCTCTGGGACAGTAGACTGCATATCAAACAAGACATTTGAGGACGTCATCTTGGGGTTTTTGGGAAACACTGATCCACATTTTTCACAATTTTCTGACCTTTTTAGAGACCAAACAACTTATTGATTAATCGAGAAAATGATTAGTAGGCAATGAAAATAATTGTTCCAGCGCTTTTAAGTTCCTTTAAAATTGGAAGTCTTCAACATTTATATAGAAGGGATTTTTCCCTGCCTTTTAATTTATAAGATTTAGAGAAACACAAGTGTCAGCTGTCAGTTTCTAGAGGAACCAACTGATGGTTGAACAGGGTCAAAAGAGGAAGTGGTTACAGGTTTGGCTTCACCACAGATCAGAGCACTGCAAGCTAGCAACAGGAAATGGTGATCATCTTAACATGAGCTTAGTCAAAATGGAGGATACAGTTCTTAATACTGTAAACAATACTTTATTGGTGTATCAGGACTTCCCAAAAGTTAAGTTTGTGGGGAAAAAAAGATACTGTAGATATGTAATATTGTACATGAAAATAGATTTTCGTATTTATTCCCTTCAAAAGATGTACAACGTAGAAAAGTTGAGCGGAACCCGGCAACAAGTGGCTTTTATGCCACACAGCCCAGACTGAAATAGCATTTGACATAGCTTGTTCGCTCAAAATTATAGAAGGCCATGTCTGAAACATTTTTGTGTGTGTGTGATTTAGACTTCACCAAATTTTTTTATCTTAAATGTTTTTCCAGAAACATCCTTTTCATTCCATTCTTGCCTTGTAAAAACTGAAAACTGTACAACAAATCAACTATGAAATATGTAGATAAAGACATTGTTCGACATATAGTACTGTCTACAACTTGTAGCCCAGGCCAGATCTGCTAATGTGGCAGAAGAGCGTCATGGCGAAACACATTCCCAAGACCTGTCAACAAAAGAGCAAAAAATGTTACTGGAAAACATAACAGATTATGTTGTTGCCTGGTGTTTGGCACAGAAAAGAGCATTTATACATCTTCATAACTGTTATTATATGTAAAAACCTTAAAACCAAAGGGAGGGAACGGGATGAGGAGGAGGGAGGAGGGAGCTAGTCTTCGTTTTGTTTGAAAATACTTTGAACGTCAACAAGAAGTAACGTCACCCAACATCGCTTAGAGCACCTTTAATGATGGCTGCATTCCACTTAGGAGAGACCCTGGTATTAGACCATTACTGATGGCTGCATTCCACTTAGGAGAGGTCCTGGTATTAAACCATTACTGATGGCTGCATTCCACTTAGGAGAGGTCCTGGTATTAAACCATTACTGATGGCTGCATTCCACTTAGGAGAGGTCCTGGTATTAAACCATTACTGATGGCTGCATTCCACTTAGGAGAGGTCCTGGTATTGTGCATGCTGACTCACTGAAACAGCTTACTGGGACACTTGATGGAACTGAGCCATCGTTAAGGTTATCAATCTCAGCTGTGCTTTTCCTACTATGACAAATCAACATTTCTGCTGTGAAAAAGGTCCATATAGTTAGGATTATTTTTATTGCTGAATTCTGAGCGTGAAGATTTGAAAAATCATAGTGTCCATAACTTGTGCACTACTTTGTGTTTTATTTTAGAAATGCAAAAGTCACAGTTTGGTGACACCACAGGTGTCAGTGTTGGTGCAGAAATTCTGTATCCAAAATCTCAATTTACTATTGACTCTGTTAAGGGGCTCTCACACCTGAAAGTCCGAACCACGTGGCAAAACTTCGTCCTTTTATCATCACATACGTGTATATATATATCATAATGAGATTTCAGACATGGCTATTGTCACTGTATGAAGAAGTTCCAGTGTATGGTGTTTGTGTCCACCTGGTTAAGGTAAGTCCAGTCTCCTTTTAACTCGTAAAATGTCTAGGCCTTTAAAGATTTTTTTATTTTTTTGGGGCGGCATTTTAGGCCTTTATTTGTACAGGACAGCTGAAGACATGAAGGGGGAAATAGAGGTGGGACAACATGCAGTGCAGGTCGGCGTCGAACCTGCGGCCGCTGTGTCGAGGAGTAAACCTCTATACATGGGTGCACGCTCTACCAGGTGAGCTAACCGGGCGTCCAAAATGTCTGGGTCTTTTGCTGCTAAACGCTCCACTATGTTCACTAGCAAGTTGCTGATTTTGTTTGCAGTTTGGTGCTGTGCAGGTAGGTACTACCAGTGGGTTCATCATAGCTATCGTAGCTAACAGTTGCCTGCTGCTGCAAACAGAGTTGGAGAGACCGGAATTGGGTGTCGGACAACCAAAACAGTTAGCTAAAAGAGGTTAAAAAAAACATATCTGAATTGCTATTTCAAGATAAGAAAGTTAAGTTGTAGTTGTATTCACAAGTAAGTGGACCTAAAACCGGTGGACTACTGTATGAGCAACCATGGCTGCACTGGGCTTCCATATCCTATAGCCTTCTATATAAACTGACTTACAGTTCGTAATATGCGAGTCTCTCGTTGTCTGAGATAACTTGCAACTTAACAAAACACAAATTGCAACTTGCAGCAGGCCACTGTTTGCTCAGGTTCACTTTATTTACTTTACTTATTTTACTTTAATTAATGTGCTTAGATATTGTATGGAGAAGTAAACAAAGACAGCTTTCCTTGCAGTTTGGTATGAAATATTTCAATATGGTAAATATAACCACCATCAGTTTACCTCGATGATGCAGAGGACAATGACAGATATCCCGATGGTTAGGAAGTTCTCCTCAAACCAGTTCTTCAACTTTACCAAACAACCCTGCAAACAAAGAGCATAAAGTTGAAATGAATTGCAACCAACAGTCAGTTGCAACAACGAGGCGTCCATTGGGCATTTCAAAAACCTCTACAGTATGTCAAAACAAGCCCTAATGCAAGCTGTTCGCATTGTGTCTACCTTTGTTCTGTAGGTAGGTGGTGTGGCGTCACAATCCAAGCAGCAAGTAGCAGGCACGACGGATCCCCAGTCTGTCACATTATTGACTCCACAGCAATCAAGCTGAAACAGTTCATTCAGAGATACAAAGTCTTATAACAGCAGATTGAGATGACGTAGCTCTCAGTATGTCAGCACAGCATCCACATTCAGGCATCTGTGTCACCCCATTTTGGGAGCTGTGAGCATGTCTCTGCTCTGACACACTTACCGTCTTCTGAACCATATCCCAATCACTCGTTGAGTTTGACCCTTTTGCCTTTTCCAAACCCTTGGTGAGATCCTCTTTCACCATTGCACCAATCTAAATGGAGACGTGAGATTTGCAGATTATACATAGAGTATACGTGTTTCCTTTATTAGCACAACATGGTGTGAGTACTGATGAATGGGATTCTACCTCTCCCTCATACATGAGTAGCAGGCATGCTGCAGTCAGCTCCACCAGCATTAGGATGAACAGCAGCAGGAAGAACTGTCAACAGAATATTTCAACAGACGACAATCTTATTGTATTTTTACACTTTGAAACACATTCAAATATCAGGGTTTCCCCCAGTGTATTGCAAGCCTGGTGGCCCACCGGGCCTAAATTACCCCCACCAGGCCTAAGCCACTGAGAATTCATTTTTTTTTAATGTATTTTAAGACGTTTTTTTAAAACTAAGTTAGAGTGGGGCGGCTTGGTTGGAAACTTAGACGTAATCCAATTTTCAAATTTCCAAATAGCGTTTAGCACTGACTTAATGTAGAGCCCTATGGAATCTGTCTTATGGCTTTTTTAAATTCTCAATTTCGCGATTCCATCCATGAAATAGTTATTACAGAAACTATTGGGCTCTACATCAATGCTGCCATTAGTCTGGGACTGGCCCCAGCCGGGCCTTCTTTGGGGAAAAAAAAAGATACTTGCCACCTGGCCTAACAACTTTTCTGGGGGAAACCCTGAATATATGACAGTACCACATCATATTTACAGAAATTAGAGGAACAAGACTGCTCGAAATAATGTAGGTCCAAGGGTAGGAAACACAATCGGGTGATCACACAGGTTTAAAAAAACAACAACAGGGTGGTCAGATTTACTAAGAAGAGAAAGCAAAGGTGAAACAGTCAAATGATTACCCAAATAGTAAACATCCATCACAGCTTGCGGATCAACAGCCCCTTGAGCTTTTCTATCAGGTATGACCATAGACTGTATAATATGAATGGACAGAGCATGTGTGACATCACCCATTGGTTTGTGGAGATCTACCATGAGTCGTTGAGTTTGCCATTACGGGCGCAGCCATCCTGGTTGGGATGTGACGATTTTAGATGGGAGGGAGGAGTGAGGGAGGAGCCCTTACACTCTACGTTATGTTACACACTTTCACTGTCAATCAAATCATAGCCACGCCCTAAAACACCCCCTGCTTTATCGCCAATTTTAAAATCAACGAGACCATTACTCAAAAAATGAACATCATTCTGTGTTGCAGAAGACTTAAAACTAGCGATTGAGACCATAAACTCATTATGAAAATGTTTACTGAGGTAATAAATCAAGTGAGAAGAGGGTCACTTTATCATAGACTTCTACAGAAACCGACCTCCTTTTGCAACTGCATGTGTCGCCCCCTGCAGGAATTCAGATAGAATGCAGGTTTAAGGCACTTCCACATTTGCAGCACTTCACCGAACCGGATGCTTTGTCCATTAATATTACACAGTCTATGGGTTTGACTAACATTTTCACCCTCTTAGTTTAGGTTGTTAGCATTCTATTGTGCTAATTAGCACTAAACACAAAGTAAAGCTGAGGCTGATGGGAACGGCATTATAGTGTTGCAGGTATTTTGTAAAATAATTTATTTGGCCTGCTGGTGGCGTTAGATGAAAGGTTAAACAATCTCAAAGGTTATTAGGGTTCATCATCTGGGGAACATGAATGTCTGAACCTAATTTCTAACAATTAGGGTCAGACGTACATGCAATAGTTGTGGAGACATTTCCCTCAAAAGCCCAAAATGTCAACCTCATGGTGGCGCTAGAGGAAAAGTCAGGGGATCACTAAAGTCAGTGGGATTCACTCTCTGGGGACCATGAATGCATATAAAATGTAATGCCAACCGCATAGTAAGAGGTCACAAATGGCGCATGTTTTCCTTTGCGATGTGGAATTTTTTTTATGACATTTTGGATGTGTTCACTTTCAGTTATTACCTCCAAATAAAGTGGTTTAGAACATCTGAGGAAATTGTTGGCTTGTTTACAACCTGTTTGATTCAATTACATTTTAATTATAGTGTCAAATCAATGCATAAGTTATCTCAAGACACTTTACACATAGAGTAGGTCTAGACCACACTTAATAATTTACAGAAACCTAACAATTCCCCCAAGAGCATGCATTTGGTAGCCTGGAAATCCAGATCCAAATCTAAAAGATTAAGGGTCTGGCATTGAGTAATGAAAACGGCCCAATTCGAAGGGCGGCACCAAGCATGCATTTGAAAATCTCACTGCACGCAATTGAATAACACTACAACCAATCACAACAATACACAGGGTGATGTATCCAGAGCCCCATACTCTTAGCTACCAGCCGAGCTAACTGGTAGATTAAACTGTCGTCATGTGTTTAG
Source organism: Perca flavescens (assembly GCF_004354835.1). Lineage (NCBI taxonomy): Eukaryota > Metazoa > Chordata > Actinopteri > Perciformes > Percidae > Perca > Perca flavescens. The sequence continues at coordinate 1,700,005 of NC_041335.1, forward strand.
CTCGCTTCTGGCCCGCCTATATCAGATACACCAATGTGTTTTTCTAGTGTGTGTTTTAGTGTGTGTCATACCGTCAGAAGGATACAGCGGTTCTCCTTCAGAGCACCCAAGAAGCCCAGGAAGGACACGCAGGTGACGATGATGCCGCTTACCAGCAGCATGTTGGCTAAGTTGAAGCTGGCCAAGGTCGGGGTGAGTGCGGTCATCTTGAAATTCACCGTCATGTACACACCGAAGCCCAGCACCGCCACGCCAGACATCTGACGGAGAAACACATACTGCCGTCAGGCTCGTGCTACACACTGCCAGACAACACAATAATAATGACAACATGTAGCATAACGGCCTCTGAATGTGATGCTGGATGATTGAGACATACAAAAATGAGGAAGTTGGCGAAACACATGGTGTACTTCAAACACTTGAGGCAGCCTTGAGCCATCCTGGGACACTTCAGATCTGACCTGAACAGAAAGCAAAAAGCTATCATATTATCATATTTCATCTAATATATGAACAGGGGAAGCCAAAGTGAATCTGTTCAGCACTCAAAAGCTTACAGTACGTAAATATAACATTATAATAATAAAGAAAAAAAACTAACAGAAGAAGCAAGGAAAGAACATACACACACACACACATATATATATATATATATATATATATATATATATATATATATATATATATATATATATATTAGGGCTGTCAAAATTGACGCGTACATTTTTGCGTTAATTTTTTTATATTTAACTCGTTAAAAAAAATTTCCGAAATTAATGCAGCTGTGTTTGTTTACTTCATGTGGCGGCTGAGAAACGTAATACGTCTCCATAACAGCAGGCGGCGCTGCTCTGTATTGTTGCCCAAGTAATGAAAACCGGCAGCTGATTGGACGAACGCGTCACATGGGTTTGTTTTCTCCGGATATTGAGAGCCAGACTGTCATGGCGGCCGTTCAGAATACGATCTCATATTGTACTAAAATAGTTCACTGAAACATGTTTCTGAAAACATTTTAAGCGAGAAATAGGCCGTGCAGTTGCTGAATCTGTCTTCATCTCAGCTCAACAAAGGTCAGTTTAGAAGATTTTCGTCAGATTTTGAGAGACTAGTCACGTCACCTCACTCCGCTCGCCATTTCCGGGTGAGTCCCGACTGCCCTGCCGGCGACTGAACTCTCGGCTCGTTGGAGATGAACTGAACTCTCGGCTCGTTGGAGATGAACTGAACTCTCGGCTTGTTGGAGATGAACTGAACTCTCGGCTCGTTGGAGATGAACTGAACTCTCGGCTCGTTGGAGATGAACTGAACTCTCGGCTCGTTGGAGATGAACTGAACTCTCGGCTCGTTGGAGATGAACTGCTCCTCGCCTGTAAAGTAGACGAGAGCAGGCGACAGCAGCCGGGGACGGGGACAAAAATCTGCTCTCAGGTCAGACAGTTTCTAGCTGTTTCCAGCAGCCTTCAGCAGGACTAAATAAGCCAAATTGTTGCTGCTGTTGTTCTGAAAGATATTAAACATTCTGAACTTAGCAGAACCTTTCCTTGTTTGTTTTTTTCTTCATATTTGCAAAGTTAAGTGATTTAGCATTTAAATATCCATTATTATAAGCTTCAGTCTCAATTTAAAAAAGCGATTAATCGCGATTAATTACAGCAAATTGTGCAATTAATTAGTTAATTTTTTTAATCGATTGACAGCCCTAATATATATATATATATATATATATATATATATATATATATATATATATATATATATATATATATATATATATAGTGTGTGTGTGTGTGTGTGTGTGTAAAGTTTGAATATATTGAATGAAAGTCTGAATATTTTTGAATGAACCTTGAATATACTGAATGAACATTGAATATATTGAATGAAAGTCTGAATATATTGAATGGAAGTCTGAATATATTGAATGAATGTCTGAATATATTGAATGAATTTCTGAATATATTGAATGAAAGTTGAAATGGAATCTGACGTCATTGTCTGCCACCGTCTTGTGTTTTTCTTGTGATTAATCCTAACCGAAGTGTGACACTATGAGCAAATCAGCACGAAATCTAGTGTCAGCAATTTTGAGCAATGAAGAGATTATTAACACACTGGCGAATGCGTGTACGGGCCAAAACACTGGTAACGGTAACTGTATCCAGTACCGAAGTTTATTCACTTTTACAAGACTAAATGAAAGGAACCTCTTTGGTCAGGCAGGTCGCTTTCATCAGGCTCACTCAACACGCCTTTTATTCAATATATTCAGACTTCATTCAATATATTCAGACTTCATTCAATATATTCAGACTTCATTCAATATATTCAGACTTTCATTCAATATATTCAGACTTCATTCAATATATTCAGATTTTCATTCAATATATTCAGACTTTCCTTCAATATATTCAGACTTTCCTTCAATATATTCAGACTTTCCTTCAATATATTCAGATTTTCATTCAATATATTCAGACTTTCATTCAATATATTCAGACATTCATTCAATATATTCAGATTTTCATTCAATATATTCAGAATAAGATTCATTCAATATATTCAAACTTCACACATATATATATATATATATATATATATATATATATATATATATATATATATATATATATATATATATATATATATATATATATATAATAATTTCCTTAACAGCATGCCATAATATGTGTATGTATATATATATATATATATATATATATATATATTTAAAAGAAATAGAAAAAAGAAGATACAAGAAAATATAATAAAATACAGTATAACAAGCAATACAAAATAACAAAATGTATACTACATTCAAGGCCTATTTACAAAACAAACAGTGACTGTGTGCGTGTGTGTGCGTGTGTGTGCGTGCGTGCGTGTTGTGGTAATGCTACGGGGAAGAGATGCTGACACATCTCACTTCCTGTGTTTCCTGTCAGTGTACATGCAGGGAGATTTGGCGTTTATAAAAGTAACATGAATACATTATAGTTGGTGTTGCTAATGACATCACTTGAGTTTGGTCCACTGCGGAAATACCACAAGTTCCCCAAAATATTAAATGAATTCTGGGTAATGATCACAACAGTATACGTGTTAAATACAATGTTTAAACATTACACATTTTATATAAATATACATCAAATAGTTATTCTTTTTATGACTGATCTCTGTAAGAATAACTAATAAAGACAGATGTCAGAACCAAATAATTGAACATTTATTTTTAGGTGTTTAACATTACTTAGTTTTTTCGTATGATGCTTTGACCGAGATGACTGACCATGTCGAATTGATTTTAGAGTAATTCTTTAGTTTTTCTATTTCTTTTTTGGGTCTCCTTTTTTAACGAGTATTCTCTGGAGACATAACGTCAACACAGGTTTTATTTGGGGAAGGATGGGAAACAGAAGAGACAAATAAAGCAGAGAAATAAAGATGAGGTCTTACCTGCTCTGGGAGAATAACCTGCTCGTCTTTGTTTTTCAGTGTTAAATGTGAACTTTGCTGTTGTTCACACTTCCCCTTCTCATGCTGCTGTGGGGCGTTCAGCACCGTGTGGGGCGTTCCGTGCCTCCCTCTCACTTCCTCTTTCTCGACATAAGCAGCATGGAAACTATGTGACAGAAAGTGCACAAACCAAAATAATAGCAACGGTCTGTCACACGCCTCCTATATTTAGACAAGATGCATATTCAGAAATGACAGCCCTCTCTAAAACCGTCAAACTGTGGTGGTCGAGAGCTGTAATGTTGAAAACACGCTGAATAATTACACAACATATGAGCTGACAATGAACGTGTCAGAGTGCCTGCCATTCTATTACATTCTTCATCTGTAATAGTGTGAATATCAGGGGGTAACTTGTTCCAGAGTCTCGGGGCAGCAACTGCAAAAGCCCTTACCATTTACCCTTGTGAGATCACATTTATGATCATATGATCATTTTCGTTTTTTGTGAGAAAACAAGGAAATTCAAATATTAAAAAGGTAAAAAAATAGAAACAAGATTTTTGATCATTGGTGCTTATTTCTTAGAACTTAATCAAAACAGGTGAAAGTGCTTGAAATGTAACACTTTTGTAACTTTGTGTGGGAATAGCAGGTGTAGAAAAACAACATTCCCACACACAGACACCTACAATCAGACACAACCACATAAAGACACACACACACACACACACACACACACACACACACACACATTTCCTCCGCTGCACGGTGTGGGAGGATCCCCTGCCTCTCCCCGTTGCTGGCAGCCCCTCGCCGGGCGCCGCGACTGGCTTTGGGTCGGCTTAGAGAGAATGGGATCGTTGGGTTCAGGAAAACCAAAACTGGGTTATGTAACCGTTTAGGGGTGGGGAGCAGAAATGGATTACTCTATAAAATGATTAATTATGGCCAGTGGGATCAGAAGTTCTATGTTCGACTACGGAGCCCAGGATTAACCAAACAATACGCCAGGAATGATTCAAACACAGTTATGCTTTCTTTGAGAAACAAAATCGCTTCCCTTTTATTACAAGTGTGGGAAGGATAGCAAAACATATAAAAATTAAACACTTTAAAATTACACAAATCTTACCCGGGTAAGTAGAAAAATAAAAAATTTAAACAAAACTCACAGCTGTGATTTAAAGTTCGGAATTTCCCCCCGTTCTCAGTCACTTCAATTCTGTTTCAGTTTCAGTTCAGTTTGGTCCACTGTGGAAGTGGAGAGAGTTTGTCCTACCGCACAGTTGGTGGTGGGTGCGTGTGTGTGTAATGAAGTGTTGAAATCTGCAGGCGCCGTATCTCTAGTTCTCCTCTGGGCTGTGGCTCGCCATCAATGTCTCGATCCAGGCTCCAACATCCAGGTAGATCAAAGGTTCAAAGGGTCCAACAAAAAAAACCTGACCTACAGTAAGTAAGGTCAGAACAATCATTTAGCTTTTTTCTTTTAGCTTTCAATCATAAACTAGAATATAATTCATGTTAAATCATCATATTAAACTGAACATTGTAATACGATATCACAATATTGGTAAACTATTCTCAAAATATATTTCGAGATAATGATTGAAAACCTCTTCAATATAATATCAAAATACTGCTTCCACATAATAGAACACAAAATAACAGATACTAGTAAGCAGACACTTTGTGTACCCTTGGCCATGTGAAGGCATGTTTAAACACATCTCAAATAAAATGTAGCACATAAGGACAATTTAAATATTAATATGCCCAAAATACACAGATAAAAGTGCTAAATCAACACATTCCACAGTTAAGTGTGTAAAGATCATCTAAACAAACATATTACACAGCACTGGATTAAGTCTGCAGCTTTAACATACCAAGCTAATGGTTTTAGCGTTAGTGAATGGCGTCTGCCATTGTGCTAGTTAGCATCTCAGCTAGCGCTCCAGGTGCACTAGTGTTAGCGGCTAGCGCTATCGTTAGCGGTTAGCATGGTAAAAACGATCGCTCACCGATGCGTTTTCTTCGTGAGTGACACGTCAGTTCTCTCCGGCTGCACTCTCACAGGTCCAGGGCTCCACACTGGATTGTTTTTAAGAGTTTTTATTCTGAGTTTTAACAACTTCTATTGGAATGTCTTGACGAGGTAGGTATAGTTCGACGTGGGGTTTGCTCTCTATTCTTCCAACAGCTCAAGGGGAAGTGAACTCTGCTCCGTGCAGGTCAACAGTCCGAGCTTCTTCCTGATTGGCTGACAGCACATCCCCAACCCACCTCCTTCAAAATAAACTTCCTATTTATTTTCTCTCTCAGTTGAATTGCTTTTTAGACAAATATGTTTTTAATCTTTAACATTAATAACATACTTAATGAATTGACTTTTTAATATAAACTTAGCTCTTAATATAGATTTTTAACCTCGGTTACAGTTAGGTTCGGAAAACAGGCATACCATCGGAGTTCACTAAAACGCAGTCTACAAAACCTTGGGAGCATTACGCACGATCACACGTGTGGTCAAAAGGTTGCGGAAAACTGGCAACAATTTTACGCATGGAAATCCTTTATAAATCCCGACTATTGCGAGGAATGTTGCGACGACAAATTTCACCCTGCTTCACGCAACTTTTTCTTGCGTAACATGTTTTATAAATGAGGCCCCAGGAAGCCTCTATATGTCGGAATGTTCCTTGATGTTTTTAGCTTGTAGAAAGTCTTCTTTACAAATAGACAGTGTTGGAAGAAGTATTCAGATCCTTTACTCAAGTAAAAGTACTATTACCATACTGTAAAAATACTCTGGTATAGTTAAAGTCCTGCAGTAAAAGTATGTAAGTATCATCAGGAGAATGTAATTAAGTATTAAAACTTTTTAGAAAGTGTAAAGGATCCAAAAAGTTGTAGTGTCTCCAAACTTACCTCAATTATAACGTCTCCTGCTAGTTGTACTACAGCACTTACTTTTAAAAGATAAGTTTGGAGACACTACCTTTTTTAATCATTAAATTAATAAATATGTTTGTGTCTGTGTTGTAGTTTGTAGACGGTCCCTAAGCACTCGTCTCACCGCCAGCTGCTCGTAGAGACCAATAATGTTATTTCTCCAGGTCGGAGGACGGCTCGTTTTGATGAAAATGAGTTTGTAGCTCGTTAACCTTACTACGTTAGGAAAGATGTGTTGTTTGTGATTTAATAACATTTCGCTGTAGAGTAATTGATCCCGAAAATTCTAATCTGTGAATATCTTTCTAACTTTTCTCACGTTTATAAAACCAAGGGCACAGATTATGAATCCGTGCGAACAGTTTATAAAACCGAGGGAACGGATTTGTATTCTGTGCGCACGTTTAGTTTAGTTTTTTTTTCTTTTTTCTCAGCTGACCCCAGGGGGGCTCCGTAAAAGACCCCTCTGAGCAACAGTTGAATGAGAAGAAAAGAAATCAGCAGTCATTGGTAAAAGAAAGTGGAAGCTTCTAGCATCAACATGCTGCAGATTTAAATAGAAACAGCTTCCTGTTTCAGTGTCAAGTGAACAATAACGCAGCCTATAATATTTAGCAAAGCTCTTCTTCAAACTTCACAATAGAAACAGAAGTTTAGTCTAGGGTTAGCACTATTGGAATATTAGCTGGACATACTATGGATTGACCAATCCCAGTTTAAACCTCTTCAATCTAACAACTGAGCAGACTGCAGAGGGCCCAAAGGCACACGCAACGACTCAATATTTAAAGCCACGTTGTACCGTTGGGCTTCAATGATGGCCGAGGGTCACTTACACTTTCCTGAACTGGAAAACTAATTTAACATCCAAGTTCCAACAGTATTCTCCTATTATACAACACTATGGGGACGCCCACTAAAGCAGAGATCTTCAACAGGGGGTCCGGGACCCCTAGGGGGTCCTCAGAGTCACTACAGGATTTATTAAATAAATCAATAAATACATATATAAATATGCTTATGAAAAACACCCTGAAGTAAATAAATGAGGCAATAAATATAGAAAATAAATTGTAAAATAAATATATCACTCAATATAGTTCTATAAATAATAAATAGGTTTTACTTTTATTTATTTCAGGGGACTTTTAATTCAATCCATCTCTATTTATTATTTATTTTCAAATGAATAATATATTTGTTCATATGTATTGCCTCACTTATTTATTTCAGGGTTTATTTCATAGGCATATACATGTATTTGTGTATTTATTTATTTAATATTGACTGAAATGGCATTCCATACACTTCAGTTTAAAATCCAGTCAGTAAACCCTCACACTTTACAAGATAACCATTAGACGTGTTCAACTACAGTCTCTTCACTGATTTCATCTTATCTTTTATCCAAGCATCGCACACTTTTTAATTTCATATCAGTTTCTGCTTTTATTCCTTTGTGTCCTCTGGATCAGACATGAGTTAGTCCGACAGCCTGAAGTCACCTCCTACCTTAGTGTTAATCAGCCGCCATGTTGCACTGAGACACAGTGGTGCTTTGAGCTAAATGCTAACTTCACTACGTGAACACGCACATGCTTCGATGGTTTTATTCTACAGATCTTACATTTAGTCCATTTGAACTTATTCTTTGATTTCATTCTATGGGAACCTTACCGTACAAATCCAATGTTGGCTGTCCAAAATTGTTACAGAGTCCAGTGAGATAACTGACAAACAGCAGCTCTCTCTAACAAAGATCTTTTATTTATTGCAGCAGGCACCATCAATCTTGTCAAGTTCTGACCACCCACTCTCAGAGGAATTCATTCCTCTTCCCTCTAGGTGGAGATCTTCAACAGGGGGTCCGGGACCCCTAGGGTCTTCAGAATTACTGCGGGGGATATTAATGTTTTTAATTTTTTTATTGAAATGTCTCAACTTGAATCCAACATATTAGCAAATAAAAATCAGACTATTTGTGAAAAACCCAGTGATGATAGGCTGACTGGCCTATAGGTAAGATAGTCTCCAAGGTAGCCATCCAGATACAGTTAATAAGGATTCACTGGGCCACATAGGTTTAACATTAAAACATGATTTTATTATTATTTTAATCGCTTAGTATTCTATGCACTAAAAAGGTAATTAAAAAGGCATTAGGACACCCTACACGTTATTGTAGGCCCAGTTTAATATGCAACTTCATTTTATACAATACATATAGTAGGGGGTCCCTGATCTGTCTCTCTCTCAGTTAAGAGGTCCTTGGTTAAAAAAACATTGAACACCCTTGCACTAGAGCAATAACAAACAGGTGCAAGTTTTCTATTGTTCCCTGTGCAATTATAGCAGTTAACTTGCACAACTCTTGCATGCAGTTTTCATTAGTCACTATTGGCCTTTTTAGTGACACTTTTAGAAATCATCTTTCAGACAATCTCAAGGGATTTTATTTCACACGGTCCACTTTTTAAGTGATGAAATTGTTCTTAAATCAATCTGTTGGTTGTGTGCTGCTAAGATGTTTTATGCCTTGTTTATTGTCGTTCTGCAAATCAAATTTCCCCTAGAGGGACAATTAAAAACTCAATAATACATCTATACTGCAGAAGCAGCTGTGATCTTAACCATGTTCACCATGTTCAGTTAACGTGTTAGCATGCCAACAGTCCCTATTTAGCACTAAATGCAAAGTACAGTTGAGCTAATGTCTGTAGTTTTGCAGGTATTTAGTGTCATAAACCAAAACATATTGCAAAAACTTTGATCTGAGGGTGGCGCTAGATGAAAAGTGAAGGGATCACCAAAGCGATAACAGTTTATGTGCACCAAATTTAATGGAAATCCAAGGAAAAGTTTAAGTAAAACATACAACTGTCAACCTCACGGTGGTGCTAGATGGAGAGTCATGAGACTTCCAAAGTCGGTAGGATTCATTCTCTGGAAAACATGAATATCTGTACAAAGGTTTAATGGCAATTCATCTCAAAGTTGTTGGGATATTTCAGTCTGGAAAGGGGTGTGTTGACCAATCGATCAGACATACACTGCAATTCATAGAAATGATATCTGTGCTATTTCTTGCACTTGACACAAACAGTGTTGGACTTTTAGCACTTTTGACTATAATTGACTTTATTATGTATCTGTAAAAGTTGAAAAAGCATTGCTTCACATAGCTTAAAAACATTAATCTGAACTAAAATGTATATATGTTCAACCCTTTGACACATGGACTGACATACAAAACTACTTTATTTTAACAAACAGTTTAATCATTTCAGATTCCAAAAAATAATTAATCTTCTGGACTTCTCTGTTGAGTTTTTCCATAATTTGGGCTTTACTATCAAATAGTGCATATGTTAAACCTAGGAGTTTGTTCACTAAATATACATAATTAAATATTCTAAATTATTAAACTACTACAGTATTAACAATAACAAATAATAAGTAACAAATTGAAAATAAGGCATCCAGTTATTGAAAGGCAACGTCTAACAGAATATTTTTTTGCCATACAGTAGTTCTCCCTATTAACACAAAATTATTAACATAAGCAAACATGGTATTTAGATTATTATGAAAGCCACTACACTCATTACACTTTTCTGCCTTCCAGACACAAAAACTTAAAACAATGAAACACTAATTCAAAACCACAGGAGCTCTGTAACCACGGTGATTAAAAAGGACAAATGGCAGGTATAAAAAGTGTAATGTCGCATTAATTGTCAGGTATAGTATTTTTTAGGTACCACTGTAGGTATTCTTATTCTATCATACAGTTAAAACATAAAAAGTCCAGGTACAAGGGCGTGTGTAAGTCATGTCTTGAAGCTGTTAGGTTGTCTGTTCCTCACACAGTTATCTGCTACTGTCTGTATAAAGATGCATGAAGAACTGGTTCAGTAAGTGAGTCACACTGCTCTGTCCTGTCTCCAGGTAACGGAAAGAAAAAAACGGTGTAAACTAACTAATTCACTTTGATCAAAGTTCAAAAACCATACCTTTATATAAAAAGAGGAAATCTGAAAAATGAAGGCTGGTCCACTTGTATAATCTATTCCAACGGAACAGTTGAAAGGACCAGCACAAAGTGGTCGGTCACGTGTGCAAACTCAGCGAGGGTGTATCCAGGCACACCTGCTTTGTCGGTTCAAATAGGCACATATAGGAGTAATACGGAAGATGATTAGGACCAAATGTCAAATAATGTATTTGAATTCTGAGAATAAAGTCAGAATCCTGACCTTTTTTTTAAAGTCTAAAAAAAAAAAATTTTTTTTTTTAAAAGAGTCAGAATTCTGACTTTGCCAGTGAGTAGTTTTGCAGGTATTACAAAAAAGCTTATTATAGTCATTATTCACATTATACTTGTCACACCCACGGTGTTAAGATATCCCTGATCTGAAAGAGGAGACATTCTTCATCATTAGGCAGACATTAGGGTAATACTACTTGAAGTAAATTCTAGGCACATAAAATGTATTTTCAATGTTTTAACATTATGAAATGCACTATAGTGCTTTATGACTCTGACTGTATTATTGTAGAAAGCAGCTATGCATAGAACTGTCCCAAAAAGTGGCACAGCATTTTATGAAATATTATGTTGAACGATTGCAGTGCATTTTTAAGCTTGTGCGAGATGTGCCATACATTCCATCTGAGTCATACATTTTACCTATTTTTCCACAACTATGACAGCAAGTAACTGCCATACAAGTCAACAAATAAAAATAAACTCTACTGTGCTCCCGTAAAATAACCGATTTGTAAAATCCTTTGCTGTTCCCTGACTTCCCCAAGAGAACAGACAGATCATATATTTCCCTGTTTGGAATACACGTCTCCTAGATGAATAATATTTTAGGAATTCCTCAACGACAGGAACCCTGGTTGTTACTAAACTGTTTAAACCACTGACATTTACAAAGCACATTGGGGCTCTTCACTCAATTATAACTAACTCTTTCTGTTGAAGTCACTGTATCCATCAACAGTTGTGTGTCCTGATCAGTGTCTTCCTCAAAGACACAGAGCATGCTGCCTGGCTCAAGAGTATGAGCTACATGTTTGTAATGCAATCTCAGTGAATTTCTCAAAGGATGGCAGAAACACTGCATTGAAATGTGGTTGTTGTGGACGTTGGTCACGGCCTAAGACCGCGAGGCGTTCTTTGGGCGGCGGCGAACTCGGATTGGAATTTCCTCATCCTGTAAAAGAGACAAAAAAAGCGAAAAATGCATCGCTGTGTTCCATTTACTGTGTGATGATTGCATATGTGGTAATAAGAAAAAGGTAAGCAGTGACGGTTGCATTGGTTTATAAAGTGTAAATGATTTTAGTTTTATACATACTGTTTCAGCAGTGTCAGTGTGTTCACTGCCATGGGCGAACGCCTCAAAGTCAGAGAGAGCGCTTTCCACCGCCTCCTCATCGTAGTCTGTCTGGTTTTCTTCTGACAGTTCCTCTGAAGGCAGACAAAAGATGAGTCATCATGAGCATTGTAAATCAATATTTGAAATATGTCCAATTTTACTCATACAACTGTATCAAATAGGGAGCATTTTGCAAAGATAGTAAACAACAAAAAACACTTTAAAACTTCTGATAGCATTTCAGGATGAATTTGTTTTAAGTGTATAAATACGCTAGCCTGACATGGTCATACTCAGATTCTAGTCAGAACTTCCCAAACTCGAATGTTGTGGGCGGGGCTAAGTTCGGCTGGCATCCAGGCTATAAATACGCAGTAACGTACAGATCAAAACATCACAACTTCAAAATAGCTAAACAGATGTTCACGGGTCATTTTACTAGGCATAAATATTACTCAGAGCTACACCCACACCTGCATACTGAGAATCAAAAGCAGGCTTTGATATCAAGATTGATATCTCAAAATTGTTTTTTTGATGCACTGGTTTGTGATTTAAATTTTTGACTGATAACTTACCATCAATTAAGGCATTCTTGATGGGTTCAATTCTCGACACGATCTCCGCCAGGTCTGTGAAGGAGGCATTCGGACAGGTGACCACCTGAAAGACACAAACTACATCATTCCACAGAAGACTTCAAATCACCTTCAATTTTGTTTTTTTCTCGCTGTGTGCTGACAAAGCCTTCACCTACTTGATAATTCCACGGCTTGCCATGACACTGAAGCGGGAGGGAATTGAAACATAATTTTGGTGTGAAGCTTTCTGCATAGAGGAATTTTTTTGTGCCCCCAAAGAGATTGTAGCCAGCCCCAAAGGAAAATCACCAGGGCCAAATTGATAAGAATAAAATAAAAACAGCAATTTAAATCCTCTCTAAATGTGTTTAAGACCAATTTACCAAACAACTGTTAAACCTGAATATGAGCACTGATCTCAGTTTTATTTCCAGAGTCAGACTGTATTGGACTCTCCCATTGATTTTAATAGTGGTATTTAAATATTATTACGTTTTTTAGTTTTGTTAATTGGGGTTTTATTTACTAAAGCATAATATACATTATTGTTCATTAAATTGTCAGAAATAACAGGAAAATGTATATATTTCTGTCTAATAAGGTAACACACTGCTTACTGCTGAGTGTAGTCGTCCCCCCCCAAACGGCCCATTCTGAGCCAGAAAAACACCCTGTTATGCCTCAATCCACACAAACCACCTCTTCGAGCAGGCACTGGCAATTCTGTATAATGTCTGATGTGCGATCTTCCCACACTAAATATTAGGATTGGGCATCGAGAACCGGTTCCTACTTGGAATCGTTTAAAAAATTACGACTCCAATGGAATATTTTTTTCATTGGAATCGTTTGGATTGAATTTGGTTCCGATCATCAGTTCCACATTTAACACGCGCACGTTTTGGTTTCCGTAGCAGCCAACGTACTTCCAGGCTCTTGTTGTGTTGTGTGGCTTTATTTTACGTTATAAAAGCCCGGTAAAACTGTAAACCACCATTAAATCAAAATGAAATGTTCCTCTTATCTGTGAAGAAAGCAATGTGACCCGTTTCAACTCCACCCCTCAAAGAATCAGAATCGAAAATAGAAGAAAATAGAAAGTAAGAATAGCAATTGGAATCAGAATGGTCAAATCAAAGCGATGCCCAACCTTACTAAACATGTTTTCACAGACGTCCAAAGTGTGACAGCAATGCAAAATAAAAGGTACACGTTTGTGACCACTAGTTACACTGTAGAGTCATTTTGACAGTTTATCTTGCATGCAAGCAGCGATGGAAGAAGTATTCAGATTCTTTACTTCAGTAAAAGTACTAATACCACACTGTAGAACATACTCTGTTACAAGTAAAAGTCCTGCATTAAAAATGTTAAATAGGTACATTTTAAGTGTCATCAGGAGAATGTAGTTAAAGTATTAAACCATTGTAGAAAGAGTAAAGGATCCAACCAGCTGTGTGTTTAATGGTCTCATCATCTCAGCTGGACTTGTAGCCGTTATATTGTCGGCTAGTTTACTTTAAAATCAAACATCAGATTTTATAAACTACATGTGTTCTGTGTGCAGAAATCTTAATGTGTAAAGTAACTAGTAACTAAAGCTGTAACAGATGAATGTAGTGGAGTAAAAAGTACAATATTTCTCTCTGAAATGTAGTGGAGTAGAAGTAGAAAGTGGCATGAAAAGAAAAGACTCAAGTAAAGTACAAGTACCTCAACATTTAGACTTAAGTACAGTACTGGAGTAAATGTACTTAGTTACATTCCACCACTGCATGCATGCCCAGGTGACGTGATGCACTTCTCTGCCAGCTGCAGAGATGGTAATGCATATCAATAGTTGGTGGCAGTAAAGCATCTTAGAATGTAGCAATGCACCAATAAAGCCTGAGAGGAGGTGTCACTGCACACAATACCTTTTGTTATTACATGGCCTTGAATACTTGATTCTGATTGGTCAATTATGGCGCTCTACGGTCTGTAATTTCTGAATAGCAGACCTCTGCTACGGACACAGTTCTGAGGACGATTTTGATATCCATGAGTCAAGTCTTGGTTTTAAGATCAGGCATCCTCACGCTTTATCAAGTCAATCAACTACAGACTACTTTATTTTTTATACAACTCTCTGAACAAGATATTTCCTTCATTCTATATTGAACTCTATTCTTACTGTTACCAACTTGATAATCATGCCCCTCGGGATAACTACAAACTCAGGCCTCCTATCTGTCCAACATCTCAACTTCAGTTTGGTTTAAATAACAGAGGTTCAGTGATATGGATATGGAATGCTCTTATTTTTAAGAAAGCTGTTAAATGTTTGCTTTTGTCTGTGCAATGTTATCCCTATGGAATGTCTTAATAAACAACACATGTAACTCCTAATATTATTTAACTTTTTTGCATTCATACTCTGTTGATTTGATACTGGATGTTATTTTAATTTGGTCTTTTTTTCTCTTTCTTTTCTATTTTTTCAGTATTTTATCTTTCTATTTTAATTGGAGAGTGCCCAGATGCTGCAACCATGCTGCCAATGTTTAAGCATTGCCATCTGACCAGGGCATTCGGACATTTCCACGTATACTGAACTGTGTCAACACAGTTAGTCGTGTCTGTAGTTTGCACTCACATGGCCAGTTTTGGTCTTGTGGAACTCCTCCTGATGTCTGTCCTTGAGCATGCTGTCCACCACGCCGCTGCGCTGCCACACATCGAACAATGTCTTTCCGTGCTGGTATCCCACCTCCTGCAGCCACAGTGAAGGAGGGTTAGAGCAAGCGAGAGCCATCAGATAGAAGAGACACGCATATTAGTACTGAGGAATGGGGGGGGGGTTACTCACAGCGATCTCATCAAACTTGCCGAACTCTAGTGTGCCGTAGCGGTCGATGGGCGGCCGGATGTACTCGCAGTAATCACTGTCTTTGACCAGTTCCAGCTGCCGCACACAGCAGACGTAGGCAAGCCGGGTTTGGATCTCGGCCATGTTCAAGACCTGGAAGGCAACATCAGTTGAGTCTCACATTGCTGTGAAGGCCGGTACTGATATTCCCTAGATGTTATGATTCTCATATAGACTCTCTACTATTTCTCTAAAATAAGTTCAGCAGGTGATAACTTTGACGTTTTTCCACTTTATATTTCTGCATTATTTTTAGTAGATGGCCAAGAGAATAACTACAGAGGACATTTGCAGTGGTGGAATGTAACTAAGTACATTTACTCAGGTACTGTACTTAAGTCCAAATGTTGAGGTACTTGTACTTTACTGGAGTCTTTTCTTTTCATGCCACTTTCTACTTCTACTCCACTACATTTCAGAGAGAAATATTGTACTTTTTACTCCACTACATTCATCTGTTACAGCTTTAGTTACTAGTTACTTTACACATTAAGATTTCTGCACACAGAACACATGTAGTTTATAAAATCTGATGTTTGATTCTAAAGTAAACTAGCCAACAATATAACGGCTACAAGTCCAGCTGAGATGATGAGACCATTAAACACACAACTGGTTGGATCCTTTACTCTTTCTACAATGGGAGGATTTTTCCTTACTTTTAATACTTTAACTACATTTTCCTGATGATACTTACAGACGTCTACCTAAGTAACATTTTAAATGCAGGGCCTTTACTTGTAACCTGTTTTTTTTACAGTGTGCTATTAGTATTTTTACTAGAGTAAAAAATCAGAATACTTCTTTCACCACTGGTCATTTGACATTAAGTGTACCTTGACTTTTTCAGCCAGAGGGTTGAAGCGTTTCCACAGCAGCCACCAGCCGTTCAGCGAGTCCCCGTAGTTGGTGAGGTTGGTTTCGTCCCGACTTCCAACATCTATTGCAATCACAACCTTGGCCCCCATAGAGCGAGCCACATCGGCTGGACACCAAAATGAGAGAAACACATGTATTCTAGGTCTTAAAGGCCCTGATAGCCTATTTTCTCAGTCAGCTTCTTATTGTGAGCGATGAGGTCTGACATGATCACAAAATGATGTGCCAAAGTTACTTTGGTATTTTCACATGAAAGATTTATGTTTTGGGGTTTTTTGTTTGCTTTTTTTGGGAGTCAATCACATCGATCGCCTAACACCCGCACAGCCCTAATGCACTTTAGCTTAGTTTTTACTGTTAAACTCTTGAAAAGTATTAACTAAGGATGTTTTTGTTTCAAACTTTAACTCTAATTAATGCTTATTTAGTTATGAATATTTAATAATAGGAGGAATACAGCTGGAAATTCCGCCAGATGACCTTCATTTTCGGCTGGATGTCCGTTACCTTTCTCTTTCTTTGTGTTGCCGTTCTAAACTCCGGTGGATTTGTGAGGACTATGGAGCGTAAATCCAGACAGCTAACTAGACTATCTGTCCAATCTGAGTTTTCTGTTGCACGACTAAAACTACTTTTAACGTACACATGTTCCACCAAAACAAGTTCTTCCCGAGGCTATTTTGCAGAGGCACCGTTGCTCCGCCCATGACGATTGTGATTGGTTTTAAAGAAATGCCAATAAACCAGAGCACGTTGTAAACAATAAAAAACAACTGAAACGAAAAAGGAAAAAAGGTGACGCAAAAACCTCCAGCATTGAGCCTCCACAGGCAGCCGCTCAGCCCAATGCATCATGGGAAATCTTTTGGCTCTTTGTATGGCACGGACAGAAAACATCACGACCAAAGTCCCAATCCCAAAATTCTGTGTGGACTAGCCAGACCTTCCTCCGCAGCGCTGTGGAGGAAGGTCTGTCTATGCGAGACTAGGGAATATACTCCAACTCAAAGCATAAGCAGTAAAGTCCACTTCCACTCTCTTAGTGTCTCTTACCAGGCAGGTTGTTGATGTAGCCTCCATCCATGAGTAAGTGTCCATCTTTGGGATCACAGAGAGGTGGCAGGTAACCAGACAGTGACATACTGGCCCGGACATACCGCCACAGTGAACCTGAAGAGGAGAGACCAGTGTACTGTTACCAGGATGACAAAATAAAAAGGTAGGACAGAGCAGTGGAAAGACATAGCTCACTTTAAGCAGTATTAGAACTTGCTTTACATCAGGGGTTGGCAACCTTTTTAATATGAAGTGCCTTTTGAAAATGTTCTTGTTAATCGGTGTGCCATATCAGCAGAATTAAGGCTGCCATGATCGATCAAGCCCACTCAGACAAGGTTCTTTTTTTTCCTTTGTGCCGCATTCTTTGAAGAAAAGCAACGAGTACTAGCCAATCAGAGGCAGAGTAGGGCGGGTCTTTGCGGAATGCGGATGGGAAAAAGTCAATCAAACTACAGTCAATAACAGGCTGTGCTACTGTCTGGATTGGAACATTTCCAAAAATCCCTTTTGGACACTTGTTGCTAGTGTGCCATTGGTTGACCCCTGCTTTACATGAAGGGACCATAGATTTTTTATTTAAAAGTGCACTATGAGTTCCTGCATGGTTTCAGCGCGATTTAATTTTTGTCTCAAATCGTAGGCATCTCTCCTTGATCCGCTAGCTGCCTGCCCCCTGAACACAGGGGGCAAAGCCCGGTCTTGGGAGACAACACAGGGGTCGTAAACGTCAAACAAACACTAGGGGCACAGGCTGTGCACCAAAATACAACAAACCACTCCTGCCAATCACCGACAAGATGGTTGGGGGAGGCGGTGGGGGTTAGTGACAGTTAGTCGGGACAGTTACGGAAACATGAGGGGAGGGGCGAGCTTGCTCTGTTTTGTTTGTAATTTACTTGGAACGTCAACAGAAGTTACCATGCAGGAAGTCAGACTGCACATTTAAGAAGTTATTTCCCGTTTTGGTCAATCAAGATTGCATTACATACACATTTGCTTTGTAAAAACAATATGTTTTTTATATTAATTTAAAAATGTAAATTAATTCATATTTTGCTATCTTAAAATTTTAATAAAAAAGAAGAAATAAAAAAATGAGTCCAAAGTTGCACAGACCGTCAGTGTGAACTCTCATGGAGGAAGCTGTGATATCTGTTGTAATGTTGAAGTATGGCAGCCACAGGTCCTAGCAAAGGAAAGGTGGTAAAAGCAGACAAAATAACACTTGCAGTTAAGTATGGCATTATTATAGACCATTATTATTAAAAAGGTACAACGAGTGCTTACTTTTGCTTTGTAACAAATGTACCATCTGTATTTGATGCCAGTTATTATTGTTTTAACCCATGAATATGTGCTAAAAATTAAATATTCCTCACATTAAAATGCTCACTTCAGGTATGAAATAAAGGGATCTGCTGCACTTTCAGCTGTGGCAACCAAATTGAAATGATGCTGCATAATGTTAGATTAAATACAATCTGATAAACACGCACAGCAGAGCCGACAAAAAGCAGGTCACACTTCCCTTGTGAATAACCCTCTTAGGTCTAAGGGCATTTTTACATTTCTTTTTAAATTCACATTTTAAGGATATTGGCATATAACCAGATCCCCATGTGTTTCATATCAAAATGTTCAGAGCAAACTCAGCTTTCTGTACAGTGAGGCCCAAATGTGTTCCAGAGCAATCTGTAAAGAGACATTTTGGCCCTAAAGCTGAAAAGTTGATGTTTGCTTTTTGAAATTTCTCAAATCTCTTTGGGAAAACTGAAAACTGAAATTGTTTTGGTGCTTGAAATTAATTTACAAACATCTTGGGTTCACACAAGTAGCGTAATATATACATTTATATAGTAAATCAATGTCTAAAATGAAATTTTTTAATATTGCTTTTCGAGTAGGAGATGTCAAACATCGCTTGGACTCGCCAATGCATCTTTTGTCCTCAGAGGGTTAAAGCTATAGTGCGTAGTTTCTGACGCCCCCATGAGGAATTCTAAGTAATGACCATCCTCATTACTCAAGCCTTTGGTAATCGTGCACCACACCCACCCCTGCCAAATACGTGCACCTAAGTCTTCCACAAAACTAGGGAAAATACTGATAGCCATACTGAGAAATACAGAGAGAGTTGTATGGAGCTGATAGTCTTTGGCAATGGCTTGTACGTGCACCTAAGTCTTCCACAAAACTAGGGAAAATACTGATAGCCATACTGAGAAATACAGAGAGAGTTGTATGGAGCTGATAGTCTTTGGCAATGGCTTGAATGTAACGGATGTTCATTAATATAAAATAGTCATGCACTATTATAGCTTTAAGTGATTTATATAACTATACCAATGTTCTCTAAAAGTCTAATAACCCTGTCTGCCTCACTGCAGAGCTTTTATTCTTTGTCTTTTGGAGAACTCACCTCTATCTGTTTGCCCTTGAAGACGGAGCTAATGCTGGAGTTAAAGGACGCTCCAGAAAACATGGAGGTAACAGGGTAGGTCAGATCCAAGATCTTCTTAAAGTAAGAGGTCATACCCTGAGAAAGAAAAGAAGGGAAGTGAAGGAGTGTGTAGTGACAGGAAACTAACTTCGCTTTTCCCAAAAATGATCTCAAGGGAATAAAAATTACATAAGGAAAACTAGTTTCAAGAAGAGAAAATGATTAGATAGATAGCTAGATAGATAGATAGCTTAATTGTCTGTCCCAAGCAGTGACAGAAATTCTCCTTTGACAAGGTTCACTAAAAAACATATTTAAAACAAACAAACACATTTGGAAACATACAAAACAGCAGTTTTACAGTGTCTACTTTATGTTTTTCAGAGTAGTTATTGAAGAGGGGATGACATTTTTTGATAAATGTTTTTTCAGGCCAGTGGAACTTTGTATCGTCTGCCTGACGGAAGTACCTTGTGACATTCGTCATTTTCAATTTGAGTGAGAAAAGTTTTTGTAAGTAGCAGTGTTGTAGTCAAGACCACCTAAACCAAGACCAAGTCAACACCAAGACCAGAGTGTATCGAGACTGAGTCAAGACCAAGACTGTGAGGGGTTGAGACCGAGTCAAGACGAAGACCAGACCAGGGCCAGATGGCCAGATCTTTTTCTCCTGTATTCCAGCATTCACTTTCTTGGGAGTGCGTGTTAAATGGTCTGGGAGATGTGAGTAACAGTAACCAATTTCAAATTAGAAATTCGTCAAGTTATTGGTTGCATTTGAAGAAGGACATTTTACATCCAATTACAGTAATTCACACATAATTTAGCGATATCCCTGTAGTTGTGGTCTTGAAATAAAATCCCAAGTCCTCTTTATCCTTTAAACCGAGTAAAAATTTGATTGAGACGAATGAATAACGATAGATTCCAAGACGAGACCTTCAGAAAGTGGTCTTGAGACCAAGACCGGTCTCAAGTACTACAACACTGGTAAGTATTTTCCTATCTTTAGTACAATGTCAACACACCATGGACCACTCCCGAGCCCGGACCCTCATGTGACTGTTGCTCTTCTCCTCAGCGTACAGCGCTCCCATGAAGGAGCCGATGGAGGTGCCACCCACCATGTCAACAGGGATCCCCGCCTCGTTCAGGGCGCGCAGGATACCCACCTGAGAGCAACCCCTGAAAAGAGACATTCTTCCATCAAATAACATCCCATGACACACTGTATGATGTCATATCATAAGTAAAAACAAAAACAATTTTACCAATGTTTTACCTACAGTGGGGCAAAAAAGTATTTAGTCAGCCACCAATTGTGCAAGCTCTCCCACTTAAAAAGATGAGAGAGGCCTGTAATTTTCATCATAGGTACACTTCAACTATGAGAGAAAAAAAAAAAAAAAAAAAAAATCCAGGAAATCACATTGTAGGATTTTTAATGAATTTATTTGCAAATGATGGTGGAAAATAAAAAGTTCATCTCAATACTTTAATATATACCCTTTGTTGGCAATGACAGAGGTCAAACGTTTTCTGTAAGTCTTCACAAGGTTTTCACACACTGTTGCTGGTATTTTGGCCAATTCCTCCATGCAGATCTCCTCTAGAGCAGTGATGTTTTGGGGCTGTCGCTGGGCAACACGGACTTTCAACTCCCTCCAAAGATTTTCTATGGGGTTGAGATCTGGAGACTGGCTAGGCCACTCCAGGACCTTGAAATGCTTCTTACGAAGCCACTCCTTCATTGCCCGGGCGGTGTGTTTGGGATCATTGTCATGCTGAAAGACATTCTCCCAATCCTCTGCTGGATCATCCAAATGCTCTCTAGCAAACTTCAGACGGGCCTGGACATGTACTGGCTTAAGCAGGGGGACACGTCTGATTTGAGTCCCTGGCGGCGTAGTGTGTTACTGACGGTAGCCTTTGTTACTTTGGTCCCAGCTCTCTGCAGGTCATTCACTAGGTCCCCCCGTGTGGTTCTGGGATTTTTGCTCACTGTTCTTGTGATCATTTTGACCCCACGGGGTGAGATCTTGCGTGGAGCCCCAGATCGAGGGAGATTATCAGTGGTCTTGTATGTCTTCCATTTTCTAATAATTGCTCCCACAGTTGATTTCTTCACACCAAGCTGCTTACCTATTGCAGATTCAGTCTTCCCAGCCTGGTGCAGGTCTACACTTTTGTTTCTGGTGTCCTTTGACAGCTCTTTGGTCTTGGCCATAGTGGAGTTTGGAGTGTGACTGTTTGAGGTTGTGGACAGTGTGTCTTTTATACTGATAACAAGTTCAAACAGGTGCCATTAATACAGGTAACGAGTGGAGGACAGAGGAGCCTCTTAAAGAAGAAGTTACAGGTCTGTGAGAGCCAGAAATCTTGCTTGTTTGTAGGTGACCAAATACTTATTTTACCGAGGAATTTACCAATTAATTCATTAAAAATCCTATGTGTGATTTTCTTTTTCTCATTTTGTCTCTCATAGTTGAAGTGTACCTATGATGAAAATTACAGGCCTCTCTCATCTTTTTAAGTGGGAGAACTTGCACAATTGGTGGCTGACTAAATACTTTTTTGCCCCACTGTAAATATTTTTTTTTATACTATAACTCTGATTGCATCATATCTGTTTCCAGCAAAACAGAGCGACAGCAGAAAATGCAGAAACTCCATGTTATGTTCTTCTTTACAAATGAAATAAATGTCAGACTGACTGACTGACATGTGACATTTATTCTTCTTAGAAAACTGTTTTTAGAAATGTCTCATGATATATTGTCTCTAGAAGTGTATTACTCAACTTTTGTTTTTGTTAAAGAAGGAAAAGAAAATCCCAATACTATCGAATTGCAATAAATTAAAATCGCAATACAAATCCAATCAGCCCCATGTATCAGGAAAGAATTGAATCAGGACAAAAACATATGGTCCCAGCCCTAATATTTACAGTCTGATTTTTTTAAGGATCTGGAACATTTTGACAGTAGGGAGATAATTGCATGTTTTTCCAGAGTTGTTTGTGATTACCTTCAGATTGAGAGGGAATTTATACATTTATACTTTAAATACAACATGTATAATCATGTTTGAATACCTTTATTTATTTATTTTTGAGAGGGGTTGATGTGGCCGGCACGGCTGACAAAAGCTTGAATACTTTTACTGCCATGTAATCATGTATGATATTTATGTCAAATATCAAATATGTTTGATCATTCTGAATCTTGTAGCTAAGGTTCACTTGATAAAGGTTAAATACCTTTATCAAGTGAACCCCTGGCTGCCTGCCAGTCCTATCTCTCTACATAGAGTTTGCCTTTGATAATGGTCATGAAAAGAGATGTTCCCATACCAGTATCGAAAAAATCTTCGATACAGCCTTAAAGCTTTAGTGCGTAACTTTTTGATATTAATGAACATCCGTTACATTCAAGCCGTTGCCAAAGGAGTTGATACAAAGCTAATTAAGACTCCACACAACTCTCTCTGTATTTCTCAGTATGACTATGTTCAGAAGATTGTGGCGTCAGGTGACTTTTCCGCGCAGAAACTCGAGTGAAGATAATTACTTCTTCAGAAGAGTCCATCATGTTTTGTTAATCCTCGGTGTCCTCCTTGGCTACTAGCAACTGTGTGGAGGAGGAGGGGGGCGGTTTGTTGTCATTACTTAGAATTCCTCATGGGGGAGACAGAAACTACGCACTATAGCTTTAAATGCTGATATCTGTATCGGCGAGTTCTGGAGTTTATCTAGCGATCCAATACCAGGTAATTTAGCCCAGAAGAAAATCTCCTTTAAAGTTTGTTTACCTTCTTTTTCCGTACCGATGACTTTCAAACTGGATAATAAATGAAGGTTTTATGGCATTTGTTCTCTGTATTTGTTCATGTTTCACAGAAGTTTAACCTGAGCCAAGCCATTCAACAAAGACAGAAATCATATCACATCCATACAGGGATAGTAGTATACAGCTGTTTAAACATAATAAAATATATGTATTTTTTAACACACTGGTATCAGATTGGTACTTGGTATCGGCCGATGCGCAAGTTCAGGTATCGGAATCAGTATCAGGAAGGAGAAAATGGTATCGGACCATCTCTAGAACTCATCAATAATTGAATCATAATTTCTGTCCCTTTGGATAAAAGCCACAGCTAAATAAATGTAATGTAAAATTTCTACTGTAAGAAAATATCACAAAAGTATTTCAGCTGTGTTAAATGACAACCAGCAGTGGCAGATGGCTGCCCACCAAAAGTCAGGGTCTGTCTGATAGTTCTGCCTGTTAAAAGAAAGTTTTTCCTTGCCACTGTCGCACCAAATGCTTGTGGGAAATTCTTGGGTCTGTGTTAATTATAGACGTGTTTCCTGTTTACAAACATTACAGGGTGCGTGCGCATACCAGGGGCAGAAAGCCAGATTGGTGAGCTGGTCCGATAATGCAAACGCATTTTTGTCTCAGTGCACATTGTCTTAGTCCCTTCATTTCGTCATGGCATTTATATAACACATACTATATGGTCTTACAAAGCTAACGTTTTTGACCGATTACAATTTAATCATTTTTTGTGAGCTGGAGAGCTCTCGTTATGAGAAGCTAGCTATAGCTATCATTTTAGGCTAATGTAATAGCCCGTGTTAGCAGCAGGGTTACTCCTGAGTGTACCCTTATGGTTGGTTTATGTCTTAAAATAATGGCAAGGATTTCTGGGAAAAGGTACGATATGTTAGTTTCAAAACATCACTGCAGGTTGATTGTTTTTCGCAGCAGAGGTTGATTGTGGGCGAGAGGGCGACAACACTGTCTTGGTTAGCTCGCCGAAGCTCTACTGCCACTGTCTTGGCAATGTTAGCTAATGTCCGCTAGCTAATGTAGGCTAACTATAGCCAGTTAGCTTTGTATGTAACGTAACAAAACCCACCCAGCGAAGCTTAATATTTCATTCAATAAAGTTATGTACAAAAGGAGCACTAACGCCACAGGTCCTATGTTGGCAACGTGGACGCAGATATAGTAAACTCCGAAGGCAGTCGTAATATTTACCTCGTAGGCTAGGCTAACACTGTTGCGCTAACGTTGGCAAAACATCGGCGTAGCTTTAGCTAGCTGTCTAAACTTGTCTCGAGTCCGGACCTTTAATTGTCTATGGTCCGGACTCGAGTACCACAGCCCTGACAGGTAGATATCACTTAGCTGAACAACCACAAGCCTCAACTTTTCTGATTGATACAATGGGAGCCTGACTCTTGCATATGAACCCAATCTGCCCCTCTTATGGCTTGAAGCCATAATCTCCGCCGGTTTTTGGCAAAAGCATGCTTCCCCCTAGGCATGTTAAACATCAGGCACCCATCACTGGCTCTGTTTGTACAATTAACTACGCAACAACTCCTTGGCATTTTGACTTACGCCATGCCGCTACTAGCTAGCTAGATACACAAAACACGTCTTCTTTCTGCCCCCCGGTTGCTTGCGCAAGCAGTGATGACGTTGCCGAGAAACCCATGTATAGAGTGTGGTGTAGACCTATTCTATCTGTAAAGTGTCCTGAGATAACTCCTGTTGTGATTTGACACTATAAATAATATTGAAATTAAATTGAATTGAATAGATAGGTGGCACTTACAAAACACACTCATTCAAATAATGGAGACCAGCAGTAAATCTGATGCAGTAACAATCACTAGCATTTTACCTGCTTTAGTCAAATGTCTACCAGGTGTCTCAGGTCATAGCTGAGAGGAATACAGTCCATACCTTGTCAAAGCTCCAGGACAAGGCAGAGCAGTGAGAGACAAACAGATCAGTCAGAACAGAAACAGTCAGATTAGACCTGCTTATTGAAATATTCACATTTTGCACAGCATGTATTGATGTAACTTGACTACAGTTGTCTGCTGTTTCGTTTTGATACTTCTGCATGTGAATTGATATCGTTTTAGTACTCTTATTCTAATGCTTAACAGTAATTTTATTGCAAGTGTGATGATGGAGTCCTTACATGTAATGCACATATGATTTAAAAAACAAAAACTGTCCCACACTGCACTGAGTTGCTTATACACAGTTGCTTATACACAGTTCATGCAAGTTTAATAAATTTCATAAGACATATTTGAGCAGTTATTATGCTATTGTTGCATTCCACTCTGTGAAAAGTCTGAAAAAAAGACTCATCTGTTTTAATTGGTATCATAAATTGTTACACTGTTTATCTGCGTGAACCTACCTTGAACCAATCTTCCTTTCCTATGGGCCCCTTTCTTATCTATCTACTCTCACGTCATCAAAGTGAATGTACTGTATATATCCTTGTGTGTCTCACTAAACCTTTAGAACATTGTGAACTGAACCCTGCCTTGTGTCACTGTGTTCTCTGAGCGCTCATAACTGCTTTCAGACACAACTCACAGAAGTCCAGCCAGTAGATGATAGGATACCAACCACAAAACAATCTGATCAGATTGTTTCATAACATATGTTTTCTCCCACTTTTTACTACGTATTAATTTACAAAATCAATAGTTGCAATCGTAATGACATAGCTATGTTCGTCTGTAAGCACCACAATCTCTCAAACAATGATATACAATGTTATTATCATGTATACTCTTTTGTGGTGGTTTTTAAGTGCTTTTCTTGGACATCAAATTTGACCAAACATTGGCTACAGCTAATGGCAAAAAGTGTAAATGTTATTAAGACACAAATTATTTGTATTTTCTAAAAGAAGTAATGATTAGAAACAAAAAAAGTAAAACAGAATCTGCAGATAGTGCCTTCTCTATCTACAGAAAGCTAGAATCCCCAGCATTAGATCTCTTTACGCTCTCCTTACTTTGACGCTACGAAGAATTACTCAGGCCAGGCTGGTAAATTCACTGATATCACATTACAAGATTCCAGTCTCCTCAGTTAATTGGGAAAAAGGTAGCTAATTTGTGGAGGTACCAAAAGGTTTATAATGCTGGTGTATTGAATGTGTATATACATATGGCTTCGTTAACAATGTAAGTCCTAATATAATTTACTTTAGATTTGTACTTGTTGATTTGATATTGTATGTCATTTTAGTTTTTGGCTCTTTTTTCTGTCTTTTCTTTTCTTTTCAGAATTTTAGTTTATCTTTCTATTTTAATTGGATTATGCATTGGAGAGTGCCCAGATTAAGCCCCTTACATTTTTTTTTTTTTTTGCATCTCTCCATCACATTTTTTATTGATTATGTATATATTAATCTGTATTATTTGTATATGTTTAAACCAATAAAAAAACTAAAAAGAACTAAATATAAAGCCGCAGTACCTGGCGCCCCCTCCACCAAGCACAAGGGCGATGCTGTTTCCTGTCAGGATCCTGGCCAGACGAGAGAAGTCGGAATGACGATCTGCAATCTTTTCAAACACACGCTGGTACAACTCTCTCTGAAAACCAAAAAACATACACGCAGAAATGAAGCACTTGCCGACTGGGCCAGAACTGCCCATAAAAGACTGCGTTGGTGGGTGGTTAGTACCAGCTTAGGTAAACTCCTCCGGGAGAACACTCTGCGGGGGCAGGACAGGTGATGGTGTCTGGAGATCCAGCTCCGCATGTTCAGCCACTCGGCCGTCCCCTTGGGCGGTGGGCCGTCCTCCCTGTGCAGCAGCACCAGCTGCTTCTGAGCACGGACTGCACTGCCCTCCAGCATTCGCTCCAACTACAGGTGGAGGAAGAAGAAGCAGATAGTTGCTCCTAGGGCTGGCCAATATATCGATATTATATCGACATTGATATATGAGGCTAGATATCAGATTACATTTTGGATATCATAATATCGTGATATGACATAAGTGTTGTATTTTTCTGGTTTTAAAGGATGATTTACAGTAATGCAAGGGCTTCGGGTTTATTTCAACATTGGGGGGTTGCACATAATATCCCCAATAAAATTCAAATAAAAAATATGGGCGTCAAACACGTAATTTCTTGCATTCTGGTAAATTTGTAAGAAAACATTTATGGTGTATATGTCTTTATTTATGTAAAGTAAATAATTCTTCTCTTGTTCAAAACTTTCTGCATATTCAAATCATAATCACACATTTTGGGTTAAAGCCAGAAGCTCAAAAGTTTAAATTTACATAAATATATCTTTATGTTCCACTTCATGTTGTATTCCACTCCCTCTCCCCCCCCCCCCCCCACACTCATATGTTCCTATGTTTTTGTGTGACTGATGGTAACAACAATCTTTGACATTGGTCCAGTATTAAGTGAGATCGCTGCAGTCGGCAGCGGAGAAACAAGCTACAATGTAAGTTAATAGGACAGTTGTCCAGCTTGTATTTACCTCCACAAAAGTGCTTGTTTTGCCGCTGACAGACCGTGTCTGACAACATTATGGAAAGGATATCTAAGGAGGTCAACATTTCTGTTAAAGAGTAAGATCCTTTTTTTAAACATAAAAACATCCTGACCTCCCCCACAGTGGGCTCCTGCTCCCCCAGTCCCACAATGATGATGCAGTCAGCCTGGCGGATGCAGCGCTGGGTCCAAGGCGTGAGGCTAGAGTCAGACTGGTAGAGGACGATGCGATGGATGTCTTCCTGCTGCCCGAGCCAACTGGACAGACGGTACTCATGGACACTTAAAAAAAAAAGAAGGGACAAATATAAGCCAGTTTGCAAAATATAACCTGTTCACTGTAAATGAAATACCACCTGTTAAACAAATCATGTAGTCATGAAGTATAAAGCTCTTCAAATTAAGTAACTGATGTTAATGCGAATATTGACATCTGTCTTAATCGTCTTGTTTTCAGAAAGAACCCAACATAATAACCAGCAATGTCTTATACAGTAGGACTTCAAAAATCCAGAATGCATTACTTCTATATTAACTACTAACAAATGTGTACCTGTCCAAAGCAGCAGAGCCTAGGCACTGTTTGATGGAGTCACTGTTCAGGAGTAGAGTGGGGCCTTCAGAAAACACAAACATATTAAACACGTTTTAAAAATAGTACCTATAACATTATTGTGAATGAAATTGTAGTATAATGTATCATGGTGCAGATTCTAAAGTAGATAACCTAACCCCTAAAATTGGATGGGTATGTGTTTGCAAATTTCCCCTTTGACATTCAGTTAGTAGGCCTGTACTTTTGTGTGTGTGCATGCATGCTTGTGTGTGTGTGTGCCCGCACGTGTGTGTGTGCGCATGCATGCGTCTGTGTGCGTGCGTGTGTGTGTGCGTGTGTGTGTGTGCGTGCATGCATGCGTGTGTGTGTGTGTGTGTGTGTGTGTGTGTGTACCGATGCTATTGAGTGCATGCTGCAGCTCCAGAGTGAAGGCAGTGAGGGGGACGTCCTCAGACACAGGCAGAATGGACACAGTGGACAGGTTGGAGGCTGGATTCCCAGCATCCCACTTGCTGGTGGGGGTCTGGAGAGCCAGACTACGAGCTGCAGGGCAGAGGAGTTCTTTTCTCATTACATATTTTAGACAAAAAAATAATGCTTTTTAAATTTATGCAATACAAAATACATTTACTGTATGTATACGCTATTTTATGCCCTATATTGCATATATCAGGATTTGTATCTCATTTGACATTAAAAGCCAAACTGATCTCCGAACTGATAATGCTCCTATTTTTCCTTAGAGTACATACATTCAGTCCCATCCTGACACACACTGACAAAAGGGGTGTTGTAGAAGAAAATAATTACCACTGTCTGCCTTTCTCTAGCTTAGTGTAAACTAAATTACTTTGGTCACTGTGAGTGTTTAGAGCCCAGGTTGGCTCCAACAGAAGTTCATGACTTAAATCATCAAAGCATGTTTGATTAGTGGAAGCGGACAGTATTGAGTCTATGCAAATCTCCTCAGACAGACTTGTGAGTTGACTGTATCAGCGTTTGTTTATTCTGTTGTTTTCTGTAACCTTGTATAAAACCCTGGCTAAAAATTCATTCTGGTCAGAGAGAATCCTCCAGCTTCTTGAGAACTTCTGTCTCTACTGCGCAGTGAATAAAACTCTTCTGAATCAGCCACTGAATTGGACCTGAGAGAAACTTTTTCTTCCACAGTGTGTAGTTACCAGCCAGAGGCCCATTGACCTGCTGCATGTTGCCCAGGATCTTCTGTCCCAGCAGATGAATCAGCCGGGTGACAACCTGAGGATACCTCCTCTTGATGGAGTTCAGAGCCCCTTCAGGTAGCTTGGCGAGCTCAGAGTCTCTGACAGCGTGGACCGTGGTGGCTCGATTCATGTGGGTCAGCGCCTCGACCTGGACAAGCCACAAATCAGGTGTACTGAAATCTGAAGTTCTAATCACTGTTCATCAAACCAACTAGAGTTGTTCCGATACCAATACCAGTATCGGAAAAGCCTTAGATACCGCCGAAAAACGCTGGTTTCGGTATCGACGAATACTCAAATGTATGCAGCGATCCAATGCCACGTAATTTAGCCTTAAAGAAAATCTTCCTTAAAGTAGTTTATTTACGTTCTTTTTCCGTACTGATGACTTTCAAACTGGATAATAAAAGAAAGTTCTATGATATCTTTTCTCTGTATTTGTTCATGTTTCACAAAGAGTTTATCATGAGCCAGGCCAAACAACAATGATAGAAATCATATCACATCCATACAGGGATAGTAGTATACAGTTGTTTAAACAGAATACAAATATATGTATTTTTTAAGACATTTTTTATTGGATTAGTACCCGGTAACGGCCAAGACGCAAGTTCAGGTATCAGAATTGGTATTGGGAAGGAAAAAATGGTATCGGACCATCTCTAATAGATAGATACTTTATTGATCCCCAATACTATATTCAATACCAACTGCTAAAATTATTATAAATCATATTCCTCCATATCTGTATATCTGTATCAGTGTCTCTGTGTCCCAACAGGCAGCGGCAGATGGCCGCCCAGCCAGGGTCTGTCGGAGGTTTTTGCCAAATAAAAGGAAGTTTTTCCTCGCCACTGTCGCACCAAATGCTTGCTCTTGGGGGGGAATTATTGGGTCTCTGTAAATTATAGAGTGTGGTCTGGACCTACTCTGTTTGTAAATCATTTGATTCATTTCATCATTTTGTGTTCTTATTACAGAACCAACTGTGCCTGTCCACAACACCTCTATAACAACAACATGCTAACTGTCACCACCACTTCAAATATTATTACTAATATCCAATTTAATTCTCACTCTGCCTCGAACATGAATGGGATTGCGTGGTCCTGATGTTTTTTGTTTGTGGCTGTTGTTGTTTTGTTAACTGTTGTGTCTAATTGTGATTGTACTGTACTATTTATCTCAAAGGGTTATTCATAATAAAGAATTTCAAGTGTTCTGAGATAACTCCTGTTATGATTTGACACTATAACTAAAATTGAATTGAAGTGCCTAAAAAAAGTCTGATCTACAGATTGGGTCTTATCAGCAGTTTCCAGCAGGTCTGAGCTAATCGATACTGCTCTGGGGTTAGTGGATCATATAACGTTATGTCTAGAAATAGATACTGTACGTGGGCGAACGGGAAAAAGGATTTACGAGCACAGTGTCAGTATGTGTGTAAAGACCATAGGTAAAGACTAGCCCCTCCCCCAACGCAAATCATTCAAAACATTCAGACTGTTACAGAGAGCACCGCTCTGTGGGCCGCTTCATCAGCTCGTTAAAACAAAAACAGCGACAGAGACAGAAGAAATCAAACAGTCACAGACTCACAGTTGTTGCAATAAAAGCAATAATAGTTCTGTTAAGATTAAGAATCTGTTGTCTTGTCTTTCCACCAAATAATAAAAAAAAGAAGTATTGGTTATGGTAGTGATAAACACTCGGAATGCCATCCCTACTCACCACGCCGATTAGATCCCCACGGCCATACTCTCCAGCCAGCTCCTTCTTCCCATCATCCTGTGCGACGACAGAGCGCAGTCGGCCACTGAGGACGATGAAGGTGCTATCCGACTTGTCTCCCTGTCTAAAAACAATCAGAAAACAAATCACACAAACACACTAGTATCATTTAATCCACTTAGTTATACTTATTTCTCATATTTTTATGGATTTATATTTTTTAATTCATTTTCATTCCCACTGATATTAGTAACGTATTAATTCTGTCCACTGCCAATCAACGGCTCCATAGAGCAGATACCTGTAGACGGCACGGCCGGCCTCCACAGCCATCCAGTCCAGGGCAAAGTCAATCTGTCTGACAAATGGCGACACTCTCTTCACCACAGTGTGAGCTACGTTCAACACCACCCTGGGCTCCTCGCGCATCATTCTGCAACGTTGAAAACACAGATTGGTGTGTATTGCATTGCAGTGTTTGTGATGGGAAGAACCCACACTGGAACCCTAACGAATGTTTTGTTTGTGAGCTTGCTCCTACTCATAGAAGTGGGCCTTGGATATGGAGAGGAAGGTGCAGTCTTTGTGAGCCCGGACACTGAAGATAAGGGGCTCCCCCGTGAGAACAGCCAGGTGACCCACCAACTCTCCTGGGTGGGTGACGAACAGCAGGGTCTCCTCCTCACGGTCTATCATACGCTGGTAAACATGGAGCAACCCCGAGATGATAAATGCCACGCTCACATCCTGTAAGAGAAGAAGAACAAGAAATAGTCAGGATGAAGAGTACACACACATCCGTGTAAAGAGTTGTGGGAAATAAAGGAAAGTGGTATTTCCCAAAAAAGCCTAGGGAAGAAAGCTAAGTGTAGGAGCCATACATCGGGTGTGATTCTTATTATATTGTTAATGATGGATTGTATTCCCCGTTAGGCTCAGCGGTACTTTCGCATAAGGTGATTGTACTGTTTGTTTATTTTGGGATTTTTTGTAGTGTTTTGTTTCGTGCGTCAAGCGGGTGAAGCATTGTGCTTGGGAGTGCCGCCGTAGTTCTGGTTCTAAGACGGTTAGTCTGGTTCGAGACTATCGGTATTAAGGTACATAAATACCCACCGCTAGCATGCACAGAAGACTAGGGTTGAGTTTAGCTTAGCCTCGGTGGAAGTTAGGGGGAATCAAAGACAATGCATTGTACTTCTTTCATATGGAAACGCAAGTTGTAAAAAGGACGCTGTGTTTAGTGTCATAAGCAGATATTTTTGTGATTGTTGGATTATTTTGTAAATGAAAAATGGAGCGGAATGATATAAGGTCAATTGACAAAAGACAAATAACACTTACACCCAAGGCTCTTGAACATAAATTGGAGAAGCTCCAAGAAGAACGACAAGTAAAAATAAGAAAAATTAAAGGTGCAATAAGAGAAATTAAAGACCTAATGCAAACTGCTGAAAATGATGAAAAAATACGGTCATGTCTTGTAAATATATCGAGCTTGTTTAAGGAAGCAAGTCATCTTCATGGTCTTGTGGTTTCTATGCTTCCACTCGAAGAACAAGAAAAACAAAACGCTTGGTTTGGCAGTGTTGAAGAACATAAAATTGCCTTTGTGGAGGAGACAAATAAATGGCTGCTGGAGTCGCCAGACACATCAGAAAAGGGCATTGTCGCACCATGTTTTGGATCGGTTTCCAATGATGAGGTGTGCATATTTAAAATTGTGGAAAATGCAGTAGAAGACAACATTAGACCATGTGATAGTGCTTCTAATGTGTCTGTGAGGTCAAAGAAACACAGCACAGTGGTGAGTAAATCTATGTCCACTACATCATCAGCTAGAATAAAGGCTGAGGCGGAGACTGCTGCTCTTATGGCTCGGCAAAGGCTGCTGAGTCAGAAGCACGCCCTAGAGGAGCAGCAGGAACTGTTGAGAAAAAAGGGTGAGGAGCTGGAACTGGACATGGAGTTGGCAGCAGCTATGGCTAAAGTGAGTGTGTTCAAGGCTTCAGAAGGATCTCGTGTGTCTAAAGTCTCTGTGAGATCAGATGGGATGAACTCTTATTTGGAAAGAGGGAAAAGAACACAGTTAAATTATGAAGCTGCAACATTTGTGCCTGAGTTCAACCCTCAGCCATCGGCTGTAGAGGCTGGAGGGGAAGCTTTGCTTTCAGGTTATGCTACTGTGAGGTCCGAGACAAGTAATAAAATTGATCGGCCTGCTGCTGTGTTCCGGGCCGGTCCGTCCACTTCGATTACTCTGCCCGCTGCTGTGACTGGGGTTGGTATGCCCACTCTGTCAGAATGTGTTTTTAATCCAACAGTTACTTACCTTCAGCCAGAAGCTGCACCTGTAACAGTCGATAATTCTGATCAGCGCTTTCTCACTGTTTTGGAAAGGCAAAATCAAATTACATCGTTACTGGTTGGACAACAGTCACTTTTTCTCTTACCTAAGATAGACCTACAAGTTTTTGACGGAAATCCATTGAAGTATCAAACCTTCATAAGAGGTTTTGAACACAACATTGAAGGAAGAACACAAAGTCAGAAAGACTGTTTGTATTACCTCGAGCAGTATACGAGAGGTCAGCCCAGGGATTTAATCCGAAACTGTCAACATCTGCCTCCATTACTTGGATACACTAAGGCAAAGTCATTACTTCAGGAGCATTTTGGCGATCCATTCAAAGTAACCTCTGCCTACATGGATAAGGTGCTTTTATGGCCGATGGTTAAAGCTGAAGATAACAATGCTTTAAGTGCCTACAGTTTATTGTTGCAGGAATGTTGCAACGCTATGGGAGCTGCCGTAAGTGACCTGAACGTGTCTACAAATATGCAAACCATCGTGAAAAAGCTACCCTATAAGCTGCGGGATCATTGGAGAAGTGTGGCCTGCGATATTCAGGAGAAGTTTCGTCGAAGAGCTACATTTTCGGACATCGTGGAGTTTGTTGAGAGGCAAGTCAAGATAGCAGGTGATCCTCTTTTTGGAAACCTACAAGATACACCTGTGACAGGAAGAAAGGAATTAACAATGGTTAAGTCACATTCTCAAACGAGTTTAAAGGCTAGAGGCAGTAGTTTTGCCACTACTGTAACACCTGCTGAGAAGAAAGTGGAGACTGGGAATAAAATGGAGAAGAACTCAACAATAATGGTTTGTTTGTTTTGTGGAGCTGGACATTCGTTAGATGTTTGCCTTCTTTTGGATAAAAGGACACAAGACGAAAAATTGTCTTTTTTGAAGGAGAACCGTATGTGCTTTGGATGTCTGTGCGTTGGGCACATGAGCAAAGATTGCAGAAAACGTTTAATATGTAGAGTATGCAATTATAGGCACCCTACAGTATTGCATTTCTACCCCAAAGCAAAACAAAAGGGTTCGACTCAGGCCAATGGTGGCTTGGAATTGGCCAGAGAAGGCACTGTGGTGTCTGTTCAGTCCAGTGGCCGGTAAGCAGGACTGTACGCTCTCTATTTTGCCTGTTCAGGTGAAATCCAAAAGGGGACAAGAGATCTTGGTCACGTATGCGTTTCTGGATCCTGGAAGTACCGCTTCATTTTGTACAGAGCGACTCATGAACCGGCTCAATCTTACGGGAAAGAAGCTGGGGATCCTCCTTAGAACTATGGGACAAGAGAAAGTGGTGGACAGTTATAAGTTGTCAGACTTGGAAGTCGCCGGGTTGGATTCAGATAGCTTTTGTGACCTGCCTGAGGTTTTTACTCAAAGGAGCATGCCTGTTCATGGAGGTAACATTCCACGCTCAAAAGACCTCCAAAGATGGCCGCATCTGAGACATATACAAATACCAGAGATCGATGCTGATGTGGATCTTTTGATCGGCACTAATGTTCCTCAAGCTCTGGAGCCGTGGGAGGTGATTCGTGCAGTTAACGGGGGACCTTATGCAATTAAGACCATTTTGGGTTGGACTGTGAATGGCCCACTCCGAGGAGATTGTCGGATCAGTGATCAGTGTTTGCAGCCCGACATCACAGTCAATCAGATCTCAGTGGCGAAGCTTGACGAGCTCTGGGAGAAACAGCTGAAGGTGGATTTCCCTGAAACTCTGCAAGATGAACAACTTGGTCTGTCAAGGGAGGACAAGCGCTTCATTGAGTCAGTCTCAGAGTCTGCCAAGCTCATTGATGGTCATTACAGTATTGGTTTGCCGGTAAGGCAAAGACACCTCAAAATGACAAACAATAAGATAGTTGTGGAACAGCGTGCATTGAGTCTCAAAAGGGGTTTGAATAAAGATCTATCTTTTCGCTCCAATTACATCGCTTTCATGTCCGGGATGTTGACTAATGGCTACGCTGAGAGAGTTCCTACTGAGCAGCTTACCCGTTGTGACGGAAGGGTGTGGTATATACCCCATCATGGGGTGTACCATCCTAAAAAGAAAAAACTGCGGGTAGTCTTTGATTGTGGGGTCACGTTTCAGGGGACATCTTTGAACTCACAGCTTCTTCAAGGACCAGATCTAACAAATTTGTTAGTGGGAGTCCTCACGAGATTCCGTAAAGAACCTGTGGTGCTCATGGCAGATATTGAGGCCATGTTTCATCAGGTCAGGGTGCCGGTTGAAGACTCTGACTTGTTGAGATTCTTGTGGTGGCCTGATGGAGATTGCGGTCAGGAGCTAATGGAGTACAGAATGAGGGTGCATCTGTTCGGTGCTACTTCCTCCCCTAGTTGTGCCTGTTTTGCCCTGAGGAAGTGTGCTGAAGACAATGGAAAGTGCTTCAGTCCTATGGCAATTAACACTGTCCTGCACCATTTTTATGTCGATGATTGTTTGGTGTCTATTGGCTCTGAAGATGAAGCAGTATCCTTATGTCGAGAGCTTAGTGCCTTGTGTGCTAAGGGCGGTTTTAAACTCACAAAATGGATTAGTAATCGACGCACTGTCCTCGCTACTATCCCTCAGGAGGAGCGGGCCAAAGAGGTGAAAGATCTGGATTTGGATACAGATGCTTTGCCTGTAGAGCGTGTTTTGGGTGTACAGTGGTGTGTTCAATCTGACTAATTCAAGTTTAAAATCACACTAAAACCCCACCCACTCACAAGAAGAAGAATCTTGTCCGTGACTAGTTCGATTTATGACCCTCTTGGTTTTTTGGCACCTGTTGTTTTGTCCGCCAAGAAAATCCTCCAAGGCCTTTGCAGGAGACGTCTGGGATGGGACGATCCTTTGCCCTCTTCGGTTGCTGGAGAATGGATGGCTTGGCTGGAAGACCTTCATAACCTTGAAAATTGGAAGGTCAGTAGGTGCTTAAAACCTGTGGATTATGGTCGTCTTGTTTCTGCTCAGCTCCGCCACTTTGCAGACGCAAGTGAGGAAGGGTTTGGGACTGTGACTTACCTGTTGCTCCATGACAATAGCGGGCGAACTCACAGTGCATTCGTAATGGGAAAGGCTCGAGTAGCTCCTCTAAAACTTGTCACCATTCCCCGTATGGAGCTGACTGCCGCAGTGGTGGCTAGCAGGATGGACAAATTGTGGAGGAGGGAGCTGCAAATGGATCTCCAAGAGTCAGTCTTTTGGACAGACAGCACCTCTGTTTTGAAATACATAAAAAACGAGACATCTAGATTTAAAATCTTCATAGAAAACAGAGTGTCTGAAATACTGAAAATGTCTAATGGATCCCAGAGGAGGTACGTGAATACGTCAGCCAACCCTGCGGATCTAGCCTCTAGAGGTGTTAAGGTTCAGTCTTTGCTAAAGACTGGTGCGTGGCTCTGTGGTCCTGACTTTCTTCTTAAGCCTGATAGCAGCTGGCCCAAAAACCCTGAGACTTCGGAAGACCCTCTTGTTGTAGAC
This sequence comes from Perca flavescens, assembly GCF_004354835.1. NCBI lineage: Eukaryota > Metazoa > Chordata > Actinopteri > Perciformes > Percidae > Perca > Perca flavescens. Next base: position 1,737,371 of record NC_041335.1, read on the forward strand.
CCGGAGGTCAAGGCTGTGGTTTTGAACGCTGTTCAAATTGAGCATGTCAGTCCAGTGGAGAAGCTCATTGATTACTTTTCCTCCTGGTTCTGTCTTAAAAGGGCCGTTGGTTGGCTTCTCAAGTTTAAGAGCTTGCTTTTATCCCGGGTGCGACATCGCGAGCTGCTGAGAGAAACCCTTTCTGGATCGGACCTTTGTGCTGAGCAGCTGGAAACAAGTGCAGTATATGTCGGATTTGTTCTGGAAGCGCTGGGTGAAGGAGTACCTTCCTGGACTTCAGAAAAGAAAAGAAAAGAAAAGAAACTTTGTTTCAGGAGATCTCATCGTGTTGGTGGATGATATGGCCCTTCGCAATACTTGGATTACAGGAAGAATTGTGGATACTGTTCCGGACAAAAATGGACTGGTGCGAAGTGTACGGATTAAAACTAAAACCAGTTGTCTGAAACTAAAGTCTGCCTTCTGCAGGAAGCAGAGGGGCAGTGAAGATCGTTGGATACATCGGACATGAACATTGACATTAAATGATTTTCAGAGGACTAAAAGTTCACTTTGCATTTTGATTGATCTCTGTCTCCCACAAGGTGATTATGGTGGTCAATTATTACTATGAAATAATTTGGGGCCGGAATGTAGGAGCCATACATCGGGTTTGATTCTTATTATGAGCTTTCCTCCTTTTTTTTGCGATATTGTGTATGTGCACACGCTTAGTGACGTCGCTGATTACTGTGGGTGTCACTGGGGTGTGGTAACTATTAGTGTGTGCGTGCATTCACTTGTGCGGGTTTGACCAGGTGTTGGGATGACGGCTGCAGGGTGAGCACGTGGAGAAACTTTCTGTTGACCGTCACCGTTGGTATCTTCTATTACTGCACTGTCTGAGGTATCTTTGCACGGCTTATGAAATGCATCAATACAAGTAAGTGCTGTTTCTTGCCAAGTCCGTGAAATGGATCAATAAAGACATTCCATCAAGTGCAATGGTTCAGCGTGACGCGTCTTCAGTGTAAAACCACATGTCTTAGCCTGCTGCGGCGTTTGGATTAGTTTTTAAGTTTTATACGCCGCAATACTAAGTGCAGAGAATATTTGTCAAATTATGATTTCTGATATGTGTAATTTATTTTCGGAACTTCCGACCAATCAACTAATGCTCAATCAGTGGCAAGGAAAAAGACCCTTTCTACTCCTCCCCCAACACCCACAGAGTAGCCCTTATTTTTGTTAACCTTTAAGAAGAAAAAGGAAAAGACATACTTTATTAATCCCTCAAGGGGAAATTGCATTTTACCCTCTGTTGGTACAAACATTACACACACATGCCCAGGACCTAGTTGGACAGATGTCAGACAGAGTTTCTGCAGGTTTCGCCAAGTCAAATTTAAGACTTTTTCAGACCTTTTTAAGACCATAATGAATGAACTTTAAAAAAATAAAATCCGTTTTATGTCTGTAGTACAATCCGAAAGAGAACAATAACACGAAAGCGGATTGGCTGCAAAATAAGTTGCATGTTGGTCTCATTTGTCATTAGCCTGACAAGCCAGCCCCACATCCAGATGTAGGGTCTGGGAACTCACCATTGACGGAGTTCGATAAGAGGGGCGGGATAAACGGTTGTCTTTCAAACTCCCTCTGCACGCAATAGGATAGCGCTACAACCAGGCTGAGCAAAAAAGAAGGTAGCGGAGCTAGTTGATAGATGAAACTTTTGCCGTATCCGGTCGGCAAAACTCTGAACACATCTTCCTTTTTTAAGAATGATTTCAGTGCCGTTCTTTGTTCTTTTATCAAAGAAAAGCTGAACTCCAAGTCTTCCAGAAGTCCGTTGTTCCCAGCAGCAGCAGCCATAAGCCCCGCCCACCGACTCTATACACAATGTGATTGGCCTGACCAAAATTTGGTTTTTGCAGCTTGAAAGTCAACGGAGAGTGCCTAGACCCCCCCTGGCTGCCAAATAAATTTGCTGCCACTAGGGGGAGTCTAGATTTCTAGGCTAATTTCTCATCGTAATACAGTGAATTATATTTGGACTAGCGAAAGAAAGAACATCACAAAACATTCTAAAGCGCTGCAGGAGCATTTTAATGAGCATTAAAGGCAGGGTTGCGCGTAGGGAAATTAAGACCTGTTTTATTTAAGACCTCGATCACCATACTTCAGCAAATTTAAGACTTTTTAAGGCCTAAAATTTGGATTTTGAAATTTTAGACTTTTTAAAACCCGGCGCAAACCCTGGTCAGAGTGTGGGGGCTGTCCATGGACAGGTGCACCAGCAGTTTGGAGTTCAGTGCCTTGCACAATGGCTTTTCCATATACCATTCCAACCAACAACCATGTTCCTCTGCCTCCTCCTGGTGCTGCTAATGACATAAGGAAAACAACCAATCTGAGCCAAGGAGCTTCTAACACAGTGTCAATGGCTGCTCGTGAATCTTAATTCATATTTGAATCAGTGCTGCCTGGTATGACAGTTTGATGGGAGTTCACGGGCAGCCATTGACACTGTGTTAAAGACTCCTCGGCTCTAATTGGTTGTTTTACTTCAGGCACGGACCAAACTTGCAAATGCCATTACAAGCACTAGGGGGAGATGAATAAATTAAATATGTCTAATATGAAAGTTTGTTAGAGCACCTTTTCACACATTCACTGCTCAAGCAAAAATCCCAGACTGATGCTGTGTGCATGTCTGTAATGTTTAAAGCCATCACCAACTATTATAGTGGAGGCACCCAGTAAGGGTTAGGGGTTTTAAAAGACGACTTAGAAAACACTTAAACAACAACTAAAGCTTATTTAATCTAACTATGATGGGATATTATTGTCGAAATGTGATTATATTATATATATATATTTGACCCTAATTTACGAAAACTGTACACAATGATATTCTTTTACTTGCATTATATGTCTTGTTTTAAATGTATGTAAAACGTATGTTTGGTATTTTTTAAGTATATTTTGTGATTGTTTTATGTGGACCCCAGGAAGAGTAGCTGCTACATTATTAGCAGCTAATGGGCATCCGAATAAAGTAATAAAGGAATAAAGAAGTCAAATCAGAAGTCTTATCAAAGTGGAAATATTGCATCTATAGTGACAAATCATTTCCACATAAGAATAACACATATAATGTATCAGTAAAAGATCAAATGTAGCCGTGTCACTGCACCAGCACACTGTTAAAAGATAAACTTTTTTTACACTGATGCTTTAATAAACAGTCTGTCCCACAGAGAGCAACACATTGAGAGATGGGTTTGTGTCTGACCTGGTCTCCCTGGTTGGCCACAACAGAACCGGCTTTGACCTGCCGAAGATTCACCCTCCCCTCCAGCAGGCTGGCGTCCTGATAAAATAGCAGTACATATTAAGAAACACAGGGAAATGTATTTTTAACAGTCTCAAGTGCTTGACCAAACATGGATTCATAATTACAAAACTGTTGCCAGATCACCTAAACCGGGGGTGTCAAACTCAATTTCACTAAGGGCCTCACTGATAAATAAGAAACACATTAAGGGCCAGACGTGTATACTTTATTGACATGGTTTTATTTAATCAAATAGCTTTGACTATATTATTGCATGTCTAATATAGCCTCCCCCTTACAGTTTGGTCAACCTAAAGCTCTAAAGAAGTCAGCAAAAAGTTCCTTAGCCATCATAGAATTTAGCAAAACTATAATTACTTTTTTTTTTTTTTTTTTTTTACAGCAACCTGTTTCACAGCCTGAATATGAAAACTCTCTGGTTCTGTGTGAATTTCTGAGTCTCAAAGTCGGCACATCTGACAAATTCTGCTTTGAGTGTTGCATAATTGCAGTTTGAAAATCAGTTTCCCTTTTTTTTGGTTTGGCACATATCTAGGTGGGCCAAAATGTATTGTGAACCTAAATCGATATGCGGACCAGATCAAAGTTTGTGAGGGGCCTTGAGTTTGACACTTCACCTAAACAAATTATATTTATTATTAGTCATTTTTCACAGATTTGTTTTATAGTATTTCACCGTTGCGGTTACATTTTTCCCTGTTTAAAACAAGAATGAGGATCAAATATTTTAAACCGGTGAACTTTGTGTGCTAAACAGACAATCACAGTTTGTACCTACCTGTATTTGGAGGACCTGCAGCAGATCCTTTTTGGCAGCTTGGAAAATGGCATTAACTTTATTATGCTGGACATTTCCTCCTCCAGCATCACTATAGTAGTAAACAGCTGATGGAGTGTCCTGCATCGTCACACTCTTCTTTAGAATAGACTGAGGAGACAGAAAAGTGTAATTAAGACTTCATGCCCTTTAGAAAGGCACTTAACCACAAACTAAGTGATTATTCTAAGTAACAATTCCCTGTATATGCCTATGCAGTATACTAAAAAGATCCATTAAATCCACTGTGTAACTGTATTGCATTGTATTTTTATAAGTATTATTTTGCTTAGGCTAAGTCTACATCAAAGTGGCATAATAATTTGCTTAATCATACAAATACACAAACAAAAAAGCATGGCTGACGCTCAGGTCCTTTAACTCAATAGTTACAAGGACATTGTTATTGGGGAATACAGAGGAGTCAGACAGCATAAAAAACGCCCAAGAGCATAATCTCAGTGCAGTGCCGATCTGTAGCAGAGCTGAGATGCTATGGCTTCTTTGGCATGAATCAGTACTTCCACTAACAGTCAGTCAGGATAAGGACAGTTTCCTTGGACAAATGAACACGACTGACGACGTACTCACAGCTGTGTATTACCAACCTGGTCCTGTACTCTCTAAAACTCTCTCCCTTCTCATTGCTCACACCACAACATTGTTAGAAAACCACTCATTATGACATACTGTATATTTTGCTCTTTTTTGTCATTTGGTGCAAATGGGATTTTTATGAAATGGTCTAACTTGCATTAGACCAATCTAGGAGCAAAACTAGGACGACTAGTCTAAAATATCTCTGTGTAACTGGCCCCAGATGTTCAACACCTGGATTCAAACCAGCAGCAAGGGCAAGAAAGAAAATCCTTATCCAGAGACCTTCACAGGATTGTGAGCCAGAGCGTCCTCTTTGTCAGCTTTGACCTGTTCATACACTGTGTTGAGGTTCACTGACATGTCACCTGCATAACACAAAAGGTTCACAGTTATCATATTGCTCATGGTTCAGTATCAGCAACAATACTCTTTTATTATTATTATTATTATTATTATAGCCAGATGGACAAGCATCTCTCCATGCCAGTGTGTCTCAGAGGCTGCAGTATTTGTTGTACTGTAGATAAGGGGTCTTCAACATTTTTTAAGCCAAGGACCCCTTATGCTAACTACTACATATATTGTATAAAATGAAGTTGCATATTAAACTGGGCCTACAATAACATGTAGGGCGCCCTAAAGCCTTTATACATACCTTTTTGGTGCATAGAATACTAAACTTTTACAATAGCCTTAGAATTGTTGCCATGATTTTATAAATCATGTGTTAAACTTACATGTGGCACAGTTAATCCTCAGGATGAACTGGATCTGTGGATGGCTACCTTAGAGACTACTTTACCTATAGGCCAGTTAGCCTATCATCAGTGGGGATTTATATTTGCTAATAATATGTCGGATTCATTTTTTGATTTTGGGAAAAAACGTTCAAAAATTAACAATAATTTGGTGGCCCCCCTGCATTGACTCGGTGAGGACCCCTCCTAGGGGTCCTGGACCTCCTGTTGAAGATTCCTGCTGTAGAGACCTGCTAATGCTACTGCTGGTGCTAGTTTTAACTGGAGCAGCATTTAAAATTTCCTAACAACTCAGATATCTTGTGGAAACCTTTCTTTGCTAAATTACTTAATTTTCAAATAGTTTGATTCAGGTTTGGCAACTTGTTTGTCGGATTTTCAATTTAATTCAAATAACTTTAAGAATTTCTCAGAACTGAAATAAAATGTTCACATGTGGCCCTAATCCTCTTCCGTACAATTAAAATGAGTAGCACATAAAAGGACAATTCACAGATATGGTACAAATATGAATAAGTAGATCAATAAATAAGTAATGCATTGCGTAACGCTGTGCATTATAAAGAGCTAAAGATCAGTCATAAAAGTCATTAAAACCATAATGAAAAAGGTGCTGTGTTGTAGTTCTTAACTTTGAATGGAATCAGTCTTAATTCTTTGATAAGCATAAAACTTGCGAAGAAAGTAAAGAAAATCAAAACATCTCAAATGTGTATATGTATAAAAGTGATGCTGTGTGTTGAGTATACCTGTAACAGCCATTGGGGTGGATTGCGAGCGAGATTTCTTGTATTTAGAAGTTGACGTGTCCAAGAAGCTGGACTTTTCTGTTGTAGTGTGTAACAAGAAATCAGATAACTACCAACATCACAAAACACATTACTGCAGCCTGACAGTAAAATGTTGAGCAAAGGCTGTAGTTTCTGACCTGTGTCACTTTTTTCGGAGCCCAGATCATCAGAGTGGGAAGGCTGCCTGCGGTGGCCTCTGTGTGGATGACCCTCACCCAGAACATGGGCCAGCGACACCAAAGAGATGGCTTGGCTCTCCTGTAACACACACATAAATCAATATTTAAACGTTCTCTAAATATGTGCTGAGGTTACATTTATATAGTGGAATTAGCTGTGGTCCATCTCTGACATCATGATCCAAAAGTTTATTTCTACTGTATTACGGTAACACTTTACAATAAGGTACATAAAACCAAATAGGTAGTTAATGATTTGTTACTGTTTTGAAAGAGTAACGAATGATTATTTACTGTTTTTCAGAAGGATAGTTACTCTTTCAAAAAACAGTAACTACCCTTCTGAAAAACAGTAACTAATCATTAACTACCTATTTTTTGTGTACCTTATTGTAAAGTGTTACCTGTATTACTTTAATCAATTCAATTTAATTTATTTATTGTGTCAAATCATAACAGGAGTTATCTCAGGACACATTACAGTTAGAGTAGGTCTAAACCACACTCTATAATAATATAAGACCCAAAAAAATGATACTATGACATGATACTGAACAGAAAGACATCATACAGGTTGTCTCATTGGAACTACAACCATGCGAGCTGTAGTTCCAATGAGACAACCTGTAGGGGGACCAAAGAGGGAAAAGTTACATAGTATGCCTTTAACTAATGCAGTGGATTTAAAAACAATAAACATGCTCAGTTTGATACTGAACATGATAGATACTGATAATACTGTAAATATGAGTAAATGGAGATTTACGTCAACCGCAATCACACTGACTGGACATCGAATTAGGACACCTCTCTCAACTCAGTGTAAGTAAGAAGCCTAGCTTCATCTTTGAATGGTAACTTTAAGTGTGTGCTATTTAACAACACAATAAAGTTCCAAAGAGCTTTAAACATCCACTGACTTTCTCACATCTCTATGTATTGTGTAGAGAATATTGGGGACTTCAACTTTACATTCTGATCTGAACTCTGATCTCTGATTCAGGAAACTGCAAACGCCTGGTTAGATTAACAATAAATTTAACACTCGTAAAAAGTTTTCTGTACTGTTCCACATTGATATATCATTGATAATCATAACTTTATATGCATAGCAAGGAAGACGTAATACTCCAAACCACCGCCTTTGACTCTTTTCACGCTTCCAACGTTAGCTACATGATTGCTGGATATAAGCCAGACACTATATAGCATTAAGTTGCTGTGAGCTGTAGCCTACATTCACCACTTCTAACCAGAGGCAGAACATAACATAACTCGGAGATTATTCCTTCACAGCGCTGCGTAATGCACAGAGAAAATCTCAGAGCTGAACTGGGCAGACACAGCACTTTTCATCAGACTCACCCTGGGTCGGGTTAATTAAGTCTAGCCACTAGTCAGTAATTGACAATTGGAAAGTGAGGTAATCCACATCTTTGCATAATCCTTATCAGTCAAACCACAGACTGGAGCACAGTTTGAAAAAAATAAAACAGTACCGGGTTGAAGAGCTCAGTGGTCAAACCAAGGTAGTTGTGTAAGGCAAGGAAGGTCACTCTCTGGAGACGCACCATGATGATCTACAGAGGACAGAAAATGCAGACTATACTGTTACTACCTAAGAAATATATTTGTATTAACAGTTGTAGGACTGTATATTTTAACAGAAAATGTCCATAGAACATGATTCATAGTTGTATTTCTGTTTATTTTTTGTTCATTTGGAATGTCAGCATTAAGTAAGTGTTTATAATTAATGTTTTATAATTAATTGAAGCTCGGTTTTCTTTTAAGAAGTTTACTAACTGAGCAGCTTTGCACAAAAGAACTTTGAATAACAGAATATGTTTTGTATTTTTACTGTAGCGACACAAAGTTTTCTGTTTTTCAATTACGGGACAAAGTCCGGTTAATGAGCTTGCAGAACGTTTTCTGTTATTTTACGGCCTTATTTCTTAGAATTCAGTGCCAAAAAAGGGAATCTAGATAGATATTCTGAATCTGCCTGTGCTTTTGTTAAGCAATGCTTGTAACTCACTTGATAAATGAAATGCTTCTCATTGTCAATGGACACTTTACCTGGATGACACGGACCATAGTTTCAGGATATTTCTCAAAGACTGATTGGAAGGCTGCAGCTGGGAGTCGCAGGATAGTGGTGGCAACTGCAGCTCTTGCAGACACTGTTTTGTACGGAGCTGGATAGCCCTGAAATACAGATAAAGTAATACAGTGTGTGGAGAAAGAATAATGTTGTGAGTAATAATAATCTTCACAAAACTGAATTAAATTGACAACAAGATGAACTATGGACAATGAAAAAAGTGAATAAAAGAAGGGTTGATGATTAAACCATTATAATGAGATACAGAATTTGTCCAGAATTTAGACATGTCAAACATGTATCTATAAATGAAGGAATCTCTGTCTGTCTTTCTGTTTGTCCTTCGCATATCCCGGGAACCATTCATCCGATCTACTTCGCACTTGGGTGTACTGCTGGGGACCGAATGGCAAGCATTGTCGAATTTGGTGCAATTTAGACACGCGACACGGTCAATTATAATAAACGTTGAATAAACAAGGAAACAGCTGTGCAGCAGTGGATTCAAGGCTCTGTGGACTAAAAGCATGTCGTCCGCAGCGGGCTCCTAGTTGCTTATTTGAAAAAGAATACCTCCGCTAAGTTCATTACGCCGTTGTTTCTGTCCGGTGTGTTTGTGCGTGTGTGTGCAGGTGTGTTTTTCAGGGGTGGATTTAGTGATGCACCATCTTGCTTTACTTTGCACCCTTTGTGTAAGTATTAATACCCCCCAGTCCAGCATTTGAAAGTCCTGCATTCAAATGTTTACTTCAAGTGAAAGAGGCATTATCAGCACAATGGGCCTCATTCACCAACCGTTATTACGAAGAAATGTGTTCTTAGACCCTTCTTACGCACATTTTTACAAAGATTCTGGCATTCACTAATGTTTTCTTAACTTGGATTTGTTCTTAGCGAAGAACAAAATCTACGAACACTGAAAAGCACTCTTACGCACATTTGAGTGATAACAATTTGCTCCAAATGATTGCTTACTGCATTTTATTTAATTCTACAGTCGTTTACAATGATAGTATTGTACTGTAATGTATTTCTGATCATTTGTTGATAAAAAATCATATTATTCAAAAAAGACACTAACACTGCAATTTACATCAGCAATTAAACTGATTAAATCCTGCTTATTTGGTGATTGATCGCTATTTATAGGGCCGAAATGCAGTGGTAGAATGTAACAAAGTACAAATTCTTCGTAACTGTACTTAAGTACATTTTTCACGTATCTGTACTTTACTTAAGTAGACTCAATAGTGCATAGCCTACTTTTGACTTTTACTTTGTTACATTTTGCAGCAATTATCTATACTTTCTACTCCACTACATTTCCCCCCGCCTAAACGTCTTCCTGACCGTCACACGTTTGTCTCACCAGTGAAGTTTTGTTGCCATAGATACTGTATATATGGGTTGCCGTAGATACTGTATGGGGCACCGCTGATCCAAGCCGGCTCAGGTGCTCCAGAGCCCGGACGCAGCACCGCTGACCCTCGGTAATACAGCCCCGGTAAAAGTGAAAATGAAAACGTTTTTTTTATTATTCCCGTTTTTAAATCAAAGTTGCTATATCTATTTCTCTCCACAGCGTCGTTTACCCCTCCGCCAGGCTGTGTAAGACGCGTTCATATCTTATTTATTTGGCTGGACCTCTTCACATCTCCCCATTTGCGCTGCTTCACACACTTTATTTGCTTACTTGCATGGTTAAAGAAAATGAAATACATCCATGAATAAAACCAACCGCATTCCGATTCTAACAACATATTTCCGTTTCATGGTTAGGATAGGAACTTTTCTTAAAAGCCAGGCCTTGTTTGTGGTTGTGGACACCTTCTACTTTTACTAAAGTAAATATGTCTCTGGTTATTTGTACTTTTATTTAAGTACTGAGATTCATACGGCTCCGACAAGCTCCGACAACCTGTCTCCCAGGAGGTGCACAGGAAGTGTCATGTCCTTATATGGGAATTTTTGGGGCGTTTTCTTATGCTAATTGGGAACAACTGGCACGCTCGCTTTCAGTTACGAAGAGGTGGGATTCATCAATCCTAAGAACACAGGTGCGAACAAATCTGCTGTTTAAGAACAGGTCATGAATCCGGCGTAAACCTTTCTTAGAAACCTTCTTAAGAACATATTTAACAGAAAACTTAAGAAGATATTGGTGAATGAGGCCCAATGTCCTTAAAAGGTATAACGTGTTACTTTGATTGGTTGGGTCAACGAATTTCCAGAATAATTGCTGAAACACCTGGCCGACGTCCCTCACCTCCTGCTCTCCGTGTGTTGCCGTTGTCTAACTCCGTTCTCTTCGGGAAACAACAACAAACCTCCAGCTAGCAAGGTACACGCTGAAAGCGACAAGTTTTGAAGAAAATTTGAATCGTGCAACAAGGCTGGCCTGCCCAGTTCTTTCTCGGAATGATTGTAAAGATTTATAAAGAATATGTTTAGGGCATTTCCTCTCTAACTGGGACGTTTTGGGACCGATTGGTGGGATTGCTGTGGACGTAGTACACACACAAGTAAGAGCAGATGACGTTTAACCATGTGTCCAGCTAATTTAAATAGCTCACGTTACTGTATTGTGTCAACAGTTAACTTCCATTAAAGATTGTATGTGGCATTTTCTTTTGCGGGGTGCAAATGTTCCACCAAAACAAGTTCCTCATCAAGACCATTTAGCAGAGCCACGGTCCGCTGCATCTGGAGTTTAGCACCGCCCAAGACGATTAAGATTGGTTCAAAGAAATGCCAACAATCCAGAGCGGTTTTTTTTCCTATCCTGGAATGTATGTGTGGTGTAGCCAGACCTTTCTCCACAGCGCCATGGAGATAGAGCTGGCTATGCGAGACTATGTGCAATGTGACAGCTAATTTCCACCAAAAAAAATCTGCTCTAAAATACAGCCGCATTCAGATGAGGATGAAGACGTACAGTGATGATGTCCAGGATACTGAGCAAACTGTGAACACTGTCTCCTGGTAGAACGTCCTTCACCACAGCGTCGGTACCATCCTGCAGTAAAAAAACACACACAACATGAGAGTAGAACGACAGTCACAACACAAGTACGGGTTCCAACAACTTTGATATTTTCCTCACTGATAACTCATATATTGTCATTACAATATAGTCCTTATTATGAGTTAAGAGCACCTATCTTAAATGAAATGTCTGAATATGATATCTGATTTCTGATATCCTGAAATGTTTTGGTGTAGTGATGACGACAAAACTGAGTGGTTGTTTAAATTGAATGTACATAAGTAAGTGACCTTTGTCTCTAAAGCATGGGCAACATGACTCAAAGGTTTATTTGTCTGGTCCCTTGCTGTAAATAATGGTGTCTTGTAAGCCTATGAAGGCTGGGCCTTTTTTCTTTCAGGCATGACACAATAATAAAATATTCATTCATTCAATACACACAAAACAGCAAAGATAACAAGTACTAATCCTGATCCTAATCGCTGAGTGTGAAATATTCTGCTGGTTTCAGTGAAGCAGTAGGTGTTGTGGTTGTCTTACGCTCTCACGGATGCACAGCTCCAGGCGGCCATCTTGAACCACGTAAATACTGTCATCGGTGTCCCCCGGTCGGAAGAGTCCCTCTCCCTGATGCAGCTGGATCAGCACCATGTGACGACACAGCTCCAGGAAAAGAGGCTTCTCAAAGTGGCCAAGCACCCTGGTTACAACACACGTGCACATACGGTGTAGTTCTATTACTGCTAAGGATAATATACACACATGTATTAGTCACTATGTCACTACAGCACTATGCAAATTTCAGGTAAACTGTGTCATATCAAATATATAACAAACGCAATTTAGATTCTGAGACCATAGATGTACAACAGTCAACCGATGCAGTATGATGGTCTTTCCTCCATTGCATTTAGCAATAAAATCAGCCGAATGTCCTTAAGATTTCAGTCCTGGTAGGTCCTGTAGTTACTGCTAAGTGTGTTTTAATAATACATGTTGCAGACTTCTGTTAAAATACAGTGTATCAACCACTGGGGGCAGAAAACAACCCTAAAGTAGCCATCAGAAATGCAACCGAGGAGGAAGAAGAAGTGGTGTACGTGTTAACAGCTCAGCGTGGACTCATTATGTCATGTTGTTTCATCAAGACAATAGATGGCGATTCTCCGCAGGGTTGCGCAGCTGGGGGTGGGGGGGTGTCAATGAAACGGCTCATTTGTGTGACATCCTGTTGTGTTCTTTAACCCCCCAATTTACCACAAGTAGACTTTTTATTTCACAACTACTGTTTTCCATCACATCTTTTACAGATCTCCACATTTCCGAGCGCACTTGAAGGCAGCTTCACGGAGAAAGAGAGAAAGAAAAGAGACGAACGAGACGGCAAAACTCGCCACCCCCTGCAGCCTAACTGCACTACCCCCATTCAAAATGGATTGAAAGACCTGCGTTTTTTCCGTAGCGACTGACAGCAAACACAGGCTGTGGACTGCCCATTAAGATCAACAATGTCACCCAACACGGTCAAACCATAATCAGAATTGAATTATGACTTTCGCAAAAAGTGAAAAGTGTGCATAGATCAACTTGGGTCTTTCACATCATGTCCAGTATGTGCATGCATAGTTAACTGTGAATCTACTCTGCGTTGGTACTCTATTTGAATCCCTAGCAGGAAAGGTGGATTCCACCTGTAACAATAGAGCTGAAACAACTACTTTGATGATCGATTAATCGTTTCAAATATAAATAATACAGTGTGTGGAGAAAAAAATGGGTGCTGTGTAGCGGTGGGAAAAAAATCTATACAGCATAGTATCGCAATATTTTCTGTGGCAATACTGTATCGATACACAGAGGGCCAAGTATCGATCGTTTATTATATATACTGTATATGTTGGTCAGTTTGTCTGCTTGACAATCCCATTTTGCAGCAATAAAATTGAAGTGAGATGAACAAACAGAGAAATGTATTTTTTTTTTAGATGAAACAGATGTTGACAAAGTTTTCTTTGTGGGACATCATTTGAAATTGGGAAAAATGTAAAGTTTGAAAAAGGTAATACATTGCAATATATCACAGAATATTGCAATATGTTTAAAATCACAATAATATCGTATTGTGACATAAGTATCGTGATGATATCGTATCATGAGGCCTCTGGTGATTCCTGCCCCTAGTGCTGTGAATAATAAAAAACAGACAATACTTATAACATTGAATGTTATTAAAACAGTTGGATATCAATTCTCTGTCGGTTGACTGACTGACTGGAAATCACATTTTAATACACTGACTATTAATTAAAAGGTGTTATTACATGGCCTTGTTGAACAATTGATTCTGATTGGTCAATCACAGCATTTAAAAAAAAACCGTATTCTGTATACAGTAACAGACTCAGTATAAGAGACTGTTGCCATTGACGGAGTTTTGATCGCAGACCAATTTCAAATCAATAAAATCGGCTATTGGCAACAGTACAAACAGAGCGTTAGTTAGCTCCATGGTAGTCTGGCGAGTCCACACAGCATTCCGGGATGGGAGAAAAATGTGTTCTGGTTTATCTGACATCCGGCGGAATTTCCGCCGACACCGGAGCGATCCCGGAGGTGGAACGTCGTGGATATAGATCCATGGTTAGCCCACGCAGCACTCACCCTGAGACCTGGCTTCCGCCAGAGAGCCGTGCTCATCAGAGGTAAAGGTTACCGTCCTGACCGGAGCGGTGGCCGATAACTTTTGTACTTAACCCCTTCAGGCTGACTATCTCGCTCTACATTATCCCTTACTTAAAAGGTGCCACATAAATAAAGTTTATTATTATTGTTATTATTAGGTCTATACAGTATGTTACTACGTGAAAATGAGGTGGTTCTGGTGGAGGACTATTAGTTAGATTTATTATTATTTGTTAGATAATTAATTTGATTGTACTCCCTCTGGGGTGTTGGTGGGACTGCATAGAAACAAGTGTATTGTTGTTCATGTGGAACAGTGAAATAATGCATGCCATTTTACTTACCTGACATTTTTCAGCATGTACAGCACCTCAGAGGGCAGATGGGAGTTCTGCACATCAAACTCAGTCAGGTCAGCCTCCAGCAGACATGGAGGAAGCTCCTTGGGCTGCAGGGTGGGGGGCTCCTTCCGGATGCGCAGGATCCTAACACAAACACACACATAAAAAAAGAGACAGACATTCTTCATACTGTTAAGATGTACAACTTACTGTACTGATTGGCAGAACAAGTCTCTGAACCAAGTTTCAGCTTATAATATCTATGCTTCAACACTCTAAACCAAGTTTCTCACTTCTCAAATGGAACTTACTATGATTCCTGTCGGACCCCAAAAAGACTAGCTGACGTCAGGGCCAGTGGTGGAAGAAGTATTCAGACCGTTGACTTAAGTAAAAGTACTAATACCACACTGTAAAAATACTCTGTTACAAGTTAAAGTCCTGCAGTGAAAATGTTACTTATGTAAACATATGTAAACATCATCAGGAGAATGTAGTTAAAGTATTAAACCATTGTAGAAAGAGTAAAGGATCCAACCAGCTGTGTGTTTAATGGTCTCATCATCTCAGCTGGACTTGTAGCCGTTATATTGTCGGCTAGTTTACTTTAGAATCAAACATCAGATTTTATAAACTACATGTGTTCTGTGTGCAGAAATCTTAATGTGTAAAGTAACTAGTAACTAAAGCTGTAACAGATGAATGTAGTGGAGTAAAAAGTACAATATTTCTCTCTGAAATGTAGCGGAGTAGAAGTAGAAAGTGGCCTGAAAAGAAAAGACTCAAGTAAAGTACAAGTACCTCAACATTTGGACTCAAGTACAGTATTGGAGTAAATGTACTTACGTTGGACCAGTGGTCAGGGCTAATGGGGATCCTTGCAAACTAAACTAAACCTCTTTTCTGAACTTCTTGAAAACATAGTCTATTACAAATCTTCCTTTTTAATACATTTATGCCTGTTCATTTTAGTTTTTAATGGAAATTCTGATTAACTGTTTAGGTTAACAATAAAGAATTTAAATATAGTATTTTATTTTGGGGGCACCGTGTCAGTTGTCTCAGGCCCTGGGTAAGGGAGGGCCCAAAAAGACCCTCTAACCTTTAAATAGTGTGCTGGAGGGGGGGGCCTGTAGAGATCAGCTTGTCCTGGGCACGAGTAACACGCGGCAGCCCTTCAGCTGTTTTTAAAATTCATCATCCTAGTACAGAACGGGACGTCTGCTTGGCCTCCTGTATTGCTTTCTCCAATGTAACATTACATAACAGTTCATTTACTCAAGTACTGTACTACTTATACTACTTAATACTTGTATTTTATTTGAGTATTTCTATTTTATGCTACTTAATACTTAATTCCACTATATCTCAGAGGCAAATATTGGACCTTTTGCAGATTTAGATTATAAATACAAAATATAATCAAATAATAAATGAAGAGGTATTTTAATAGTAAAAACTACCCAGCAATATATGAAATTATTGAGTAGTAGTAGTAATAATAATAATCCAACATTATTCATTATGCAACAACATTAATTAGTATATATGCCTAGTTAATATTCTCAGATGGTGTGCGTGTGTGTGTGTATGTGCGGCGCTGTCGTGTATACTAAGACATAAGAGAGACCAACTTAGAGTCAGTCCCCCTAGTTCATTCACACAAAAGTATGTTAAACATGGTACACAGTGGCCTCCATGTTTACGATCGTACGTCAGCGTGCTGCGTGTGATGACCTGCATGCGCCAGTCAGCCAGACGGACAGACGGACAGACAGTGGCTGGCTCTAATCATGCATTTTCCCTGTTCCCTGGTATCTTAAAATACTAGTTTATCTTCTTTGATAACATAATCTTAACCCGAGGTTTGCTTACTTGGACTTTAAGATTATTTTGACAAAAGAATGAACTTTCAACCATCAAAGCTGATTGTCTGTCAACACACCAAATGCTGAAAAAAGGGACTCACTTGCGAGCTATCGACAGGACTTTGGTCCTCTTCCTCACTCTCTGCCGGGAAGCTGAGTTTGAATTAGAGGCAGGGACTGAGGACAGCGTCTGAACCTGCAACAGGAAAAGTTTGGTGATTTGATATGTTTGGGTTCAAGTGACGATTTACAAAAGGCAAACCGTTTATGATAATGAAAATGCCAATTGTGCTAATATCAGATATCTGAAGTTATAGAAGGTATTTGTTGTGCGCCATGAGCAACAGGGCCTAATGATGGCCAACTCATTGGCCCGTCAGTCTGTGACAACAACTGGCCGGTTTTGCAATGACATACTTCTTGTCCAAGGAACACTGAGTATTTCACTTTACTTATTCATTTAAATTTAATGGCAGCATCCTCACCAGAGATGGATAGAGTTTGATAGAGAGTTTGTTCTTTTTTTAAAGTGATAAGAAAGCCTACTTTAATGTTCTATATTGTCTGTCACACAGTGTAACAGTACAACTTGGATATTTACACTGTGTGATATCCTGTAGGACTTGCTGAACATTTGCCAGGTTGGGGATGGTTATAGTTATTTATAAAATAAATATAAAATATACACATAGACACACATAGCAGCAGCAGCAGGGACCCTCGCTAGAGAAAAGGGTGACACAGAGTAGGATGTTTAAGATGGCACTGACCTTTCTCATGATCTTTCGGCCGTAGAACATCACCTTGTCTCTCTTCCTGAAGCGATATTGTGGAACGCCAGCCTCCTCTGAAACACACCAGACATCCTCTGTAAGATCATTTGCAATCCACCGCATGAATCGGTCGGTGTCATACTAGCATAAAACTGATGTACTGGGCTGATGCAGTAAACCTGTCTGATTAAATCACCCTGCAGTTTCAGGGCTTTTAATCTCTGATAATAACTAAATGTATGCACTGACTACTTGATTTAGCTTTTTGCAAATTACATGAAGAATCAATTCCCTGTACTGTAACTACAAAATTATTAACACGGACGATTTTTCAAAAACCAATAACTAGTTTGAACCTAACCCTTAAAATGCATGCTTGCATGAGCTGTGAATAAGGTTCATGTTGTCTCTGAAACACTGACGTATGATAAAGACATCTAACATTGTAACAATCACCACGCTGACCCAACACCTATTAATGCACAAACCGTGTATTTGCACATCTTTACATACTGAAAAATGTTAGACAGAAAGAGGATGTACAGTGTGCAGGGCACTGACTTGACAGTTTGTATCTTCTGTAAAGAAGGAGAACAACAACGCCAAGGACCGAAACAACTGTCACAGCTCCAATCAGCACAGCCGTCCACTGGAAGAAAAACAGACAACACATTTAAATGGGCTGCATTTAACTAAAATGTACATATCTTGTATGAGAACCCTCTCATTTATTCTACCCATCCACAGGTTAGGGATCAACCGATACTGGTTTTTCAAGGCCGATACCGATTATTAGTAGTTAGTCTCGCTTTGCCAGACCATCTGGCAAGTCCACATAGCATTCTGGGATGGGAGGAAAACGTGCTCTGGTTTATTGGAATTTCTTTAAACCAATCACAATCATCTTGGGGGGTGCTAAGCGCCAGAGAAAAGCTGCGGTGCCTCTGCAAAATAGTCTCAGGAAGGAACTTGTTTTGGTGGAACATGTGTACGTTCAAAAGTAGTTTTAGTCGTGCAACAGAAAACTCTGATTGGACAGACAGTCTAGCTAGCTGTCTGGATTTACCCTGCAGAGATCTGAGGAGCAGTTAACCATAGTCCTCACAAATCCACCGGAGGTTAGAACGCCAACACAAAGAAAGGCCAAAGCAACGGACATCCGGTCTGAATGAGTGAAATCCGGCCGATTTTCCGGCAGCAACGGAGCAATCCCGGAAGTGGAACGTCAAGGATATAGACTAATTAGTAGTTAATGAAACCGATAATCAATATTTGGAACCCATTTGCGTTTACAGTGAAAATGAAAATTAAGATTTTGGAATGTTACACACTCCAACACAAAACTTTATTTAAATGCTTTAAGCTATTATTTAATAAGAAACTTTCAACATAATACCAAAAGAGAGTCAGATAGTGTTGTGGGGGGGGACATTAAGTCAAACTCAGTGGTGAGTCAAACCGAAGCAGAGGGACAGACAGAGCTGTAGCTGAGCATTCATCAACTTTATCAGTTATCAGGCAAATAAAACGCTGATACAGATAATCTGCAAACTGCCAAAAAAAAGACCTAATAATCGGCCAGGGCCTAATAGTCTAATAATGTCTGTGATTGGCTGTCTAACGTTACACATCGCAGAGGCACGCAGGAAAAACTCGACGTTACACAGAGACGGCTCATGGAAAATAAATAAAAAGATGTCTGCCGTAATGTGTAATGTTGTAATTTCTTTTTGTTAAAATGGATTTTATAAAATTGGCATCGAAAAAAGTATCGTTCAGGAACTGGTATTGAAGTCACTGTATTGGTATTGGCACCAGTATCGACATTTTTGGAACAATACCTGGCCCTATTAATAACATTCATTAAAATAATAAACAAAACATTTGCAAACAACGTTGCAGTCAAACCACTCAATTCAGAAATGGCGTGTCATGGTTACCATGTTGGCCTCCGTCCTTTCCTTCAAAAACTGCTGCATCCCGGCCTTGATCTCGCTACCGAGTGAAACCAGGCTCTGAAACATCAAGCATGGGAACAACACGGAGAGAATGAAACCAGCTGGGCAACAAGTGGAAGAGCAATCAGAGCAGAGCGAGGATTTGGACAGCAGGCTTCAGTTGAAAACTTAATCATTTCAGTTTCTTTAGCATTTCATGAAGGCAAAATTAATCCATTGTTGTTTTTTTTACCAAACACAGAAAAGCATTATGGGTAAGTAATGAATTTCTTATGTATTGCACGGTGAACTACACATCTGAGTTATGACCATTACAACCATTATTAAAATAGCCCCACATCATCACATACCCTTCACCATACCTAGAGATTGGCATGGTTTTATTTCAGTTAGCCTAATAGCTGGTTTGATTTGCATTGAGAGATGATCTTATGGAAAGTACACCATGCCATTTTCTAGGTATGGTGAAGAGTATATGATGATGGGGGGGGGCTATTTTAATTCCAAAGGCCAAGGGAACTTTATCAGGATGCATAGTATCCTGGATCCAAGAAATAACTGGCCTTTATAAATAAACATCTACCTGCCTCTATGGGAATTCAACATTGGGGAGTACTTACTTATGCCCCCTGTATTTTAAGGAAGAACATTTATTTATTTACCATACATTATTCATTCACAAAGGAAATTGGTGTCCTTAAAGGTTGGATTTTGCCAAAAAAAAATTTAATTAAGATCAATTTCCAAATTCGTCTTTTTTGTCAACTTTAGCATGGGTTCATAAATGTATGAGCACCACTGTATATGAAGTGCTAGATTGGAAATTTACAGTTTAAAATTATTTTTTTAAACTATATAAAAACAAATATTTTACTTTTCCCTCTTACTGGGCACCCTAGGTGCAAATGGGCTCTAGGCAGGTGCCTGGAATGCCTATGTCTAGATCCAGGCCAGGTTATAACTGTTATATCTGGTGCCTAAATGCTTGTCTAAGGACAAGAATTTTTAGACAATGAAGTGCAATTACTATTGTTGAGGAACGACATACCGGGGATATACTGCAGCTCTCCTCTTCATTATTGTCTCCCATGCCTGATAAACAAAAGAGATAATGCAGCACTAAAACAAGGCAATATCGTAAACTGAAAAGAAATAATTGAAACCATAAAGAGGGCCTTAAATAAAAGTCATCAATGACAACATGTCATAAGGGAAAACGTGAATTTAAAACGTAAGTAGATGATCTCTTGCTAAGATGGTACTATCTTTTGATGACGCTAATGTGATCATACATTAATAGCTCAGGATTTGAACCCCACCCACACACACACACACACACACACACAACACAATATCCATCATAAGTGAGGAAACACCAGAGGCAAAAAAAACTTAAAAACAAAAGATAAAATAAATTATAGAATAAAAAAAGTAGAATAAAAAAAATAAATAAAATAAATTATAAAACCAACTAAAACCATCAGAGTACATATAAATAAATACATAGATAATAGGTAGATAGATAAAGAAAATTGATAAATGAGATGTTTAATAAAAGGCCTAGCATAAAAGGTAGGTTTTAAGTTGGCCTTTAAAACATATCAATATTCTCTGCGAGGCTCTGGCAGACTGTTCCTAGAACAGTGGTGGAGACATACAGTAAGCGCCTTGCTCAACCGACCTGACCGACACAGTCACAGACCAAAGGATTCACAAATGTGGGTTAAAGATCACCTAACGTTACTCACAAGCTCAGAGCTTGTAACAAGACACCCCCACCGCCAACGGGCTCCCCAAACACAACGGGTGTGTATAATGTTATTTTGTTTACCAGATACCGTTACATCTACGAAGGACACTTCTGCCGCGTATTTACTTCCCATGTTGAACTGTCTGTGTTCTTGCGCCAAACTCCATTCAAAAATAGACGTTTTTTGCACTGTGATGAATTGAAAAGTGGATTTTAGTCATTCACGTCGTATCCTATTTTCATCGAAGTGAGAGCAAAAAAAAGCATCATATTCCTGGTTGACAGGATTTAGTGGATGAAGCAAAATAAGTCAAACTTATATGGTTTAATATTTACTTCTAGTTGACAATTTATAGTACGTATAGAGCCAACATTTAATGTCACAATTGTTAACGTTATCGCTCATACAGTCCGCCGACTTCGCTTCTGTGGCTGCAGCCCGCTACACAACAAGAGGACAACATAATGCAAGCAAAAAAAACTGAACGAACAAGTCTGCATTGACAGAATCTATAACACATACAAACAAATAAATTAACCTTCAGCTAACACTCTTCGACAGAACCGACCAAACACTTTTCCCCACGTACCGTTCTTGTGTCAAAGTTTTTGAGTATAGCTATATACCAACAATGGTGTCAAGACTGTTCAGTAAAATAAATCTGAAGGTTCTGTCATTCCTATCAAAATAAAACCCTTATTGACGAATATGTTGTCTTGTCAATGCCTTCATCAAAATTCTCTCCGAAAGATGATTAATGGTGCAATTCAATAGCTAAATTGTACTCCCTAGTGATTCAAAGTATATCCATAGTTCGGCTTAACAATAAAAGAGAACTTAGACACACTGTGCCTTTTAAGCATTTATTTTGAAAGGTAATTTGTCTGTATTGTAGGTAACTCTGGTTTACTTGACGCACCCAAAATTCTACTAGTATCTCGAATTGCAATTGGTGAATGCTGTTGCCTTTCGGCCAATCACGGAGCATTTCCTTGGAGAGTCTAGCGGCACATTGCTTGCATTGGAACAACAGTGGGCTCAAGGTGAGAGGAGTCAAATTTTCTAACAATTTATGAATTTATGGCAATTCAAAATTATGACTTTTAAACTGTAACAACTATTTTGATGTAAACACATAAGTAACCGTCAACGTTAGCTTGCCAGCAACGATGCAACATTTGCTGGCTCGTAAATTATCGTTAGCTAGCGTTAGCTATCTGAAGGCAACACTGCATTTTCCAGCTAAGTTAACGTTAGACAAGTAGCTATAGCTAACGTTAACTTTAACACAGCGCTTTCCTTACTTGAACGCATTTTACTACATATGGAACAATGTGTTATTACAAGGCAACGCTAAATAGTTAGCTAATCCATGCAGTAACCGTTAGGTGTTAACAAACAAACGGAAACAACGTTAGCGTTGCTTCTTTGGCCTCCCGGTTGTCATACTTTATCTACACGTAACGTTATATAAAAGGATGTAAACCATGGTGCTGTATTTACTATCATACATGTGTAAAACAATTCCTTTCTCTGTCCTAGGAGGAAGAAACGCTGTGGCACCATGGGTGTGTTATCCACGTTGATGAGGGGCTTGGTAAGAGGAGCGGACAGACTGGCTGAGTTCACCAGTAAGCGTGGATCAAGGACTCATAATAAAGGCAGGGGTGCAAGGCCCACCGGACTGAAGCTCTCCAGCAGAAAGTTTCTGTCCATACGGACCATGATTCCTGAGTTTGTGGTGCCTAACTTGGAGGGATTCAAACTCAAACCCTACGTATCGTATCGTTCTCCTCGAGGAACAGAGCCTCCACTCACAGCACAAAGTGTGTTTGCTGAAGTTGTGGCCCCTCGGATCAAGAAAGACTTTGAAGAGGGCACTTTCAGCAAAGAACAGCTGGAGAAATATGGATTTGAGCCCAACCAGGACGGAAAGCTCTTCAAGCTGTATCCCAAGAACTATGTGCGTTAAAGATGCACTCGCAATGTAATGTATTTACAAAGAGACAAAAAGCTGCAGACTAACTGGTGTGACACCTTTAGCCCTTGTGTTGTCTTCCCATCATTTTTGATGCCTTTTTTCACAGTTTGTTTTTGCTTTTTGCAACGTTTTAAATTGTTAAAATTTTCTTCGTAAATATTTCCAGCGCGTATTTCTACGTCTCATATTTTCTGATATGAAACATATTTAAAACGGGTCAATTTGAACCAAAGTCAACACAAGGGTTAGGAAAATCATCACAAATGGGACTGTATAATGTGTAGTGGTTGACTCTTTTGTTACTTGATCATCTGGCAAAATAAAACTTAAGGGGCTATGATCCATACTGCAGAGTTGTGCATAAGTCGTTGTAAAGATCATTTGAACAAACAATAACATACACCAGGGGGGTCGTTAACGTTTTTTAGGCCAGGGACCCCTTAACGGTGACAGACGGGGCAGGGACCCCCTTCTATTTATGTTGTATAAAGTAAGTTACATATTAAGATGGACCTACAATAACGTGTGGGGCCTAAAGCCTTTATACGTACCTTTTAAGCGCATAAATACTAAGCTATTAAATTAATTGGCAAGCTTTATAAATCATGTTTTGATGTTAAACATCCATGTGGCACGGTGAATCCTCAGGATGAACTGTATCTGTGGATGGCTACCTTAGTGACTACCTTACCTATAGGCCAGTCAGCACATTATCAGTGTTTTTTTCACAAATAGGCTGATTTGTTTGCTAATAATTTGGATTCATGTTAAAGGTCCCATGGCATGAAAATGTCACTTTATGAGTTTTTTTAACATCAATATGCGTTCCCCCAGCCTGCCTATGGTCCCCCAGTGGCTAGAAATGGTGATAGGTGTAAACCGAGCCCTGGGTATCCTGCTCTGTTTTTGAGAAAACGAAAGCTCAGATGAGCCGATCAGGAATCTTCTCCTTATGAGGTCATAAGGAGCAAGGTTACCTCCCCTTTCTCTGCTTTGCCCGCCCACAGAATTTGGCCCACCCATGAGAGAGAGAGAGAGAGAGAGACATCATAGCTTTCAAATGAGCAAAGGGGCAGTTGGTCAAGGCCACACCCCCACTCTCAGAAATGGCACATACTAACCGTGCGTTCATGGACATCGGAAAATCGTTTTTCCTAGTGAAAACGTCACCATTCGCGTAACGTCCTGTGGGAATCAGAGGTGGGAAACTCGGGCTGGATTTTGATAACCGAGTTCCCCACTTGCTGACTCGCTGTTGACAACTGACGTTTGATGGAGGCAACTTTGGTTCACTGAACATATTTCAATGATAATAAACTGTTTATTGTGGACAAATGCCTCTGCCAAGAAACATACACAGACATATGTTTAAAATTATTCATAAATAGGCCTATGTATAAAAAAAAAACATCTGGGTTTTTTCCCGTTGGTTGTCCTGCAGATAACACAAACGAACACCTGGCGATGTGCTGTTTGGATGCTCGCATAAGAAAACAGCAGAGAATCTTCTGGTATTGTGGCCTCCACGTTTTTACCACCTGATGCTCCCGGCTACGGCCAACCGTTGGTGGCAGTCATGCAAAAAGTTGTTATGCCAAACGCCAATATAACAGAAGAAGAACACTCATCCCGACCACGTGAACGCTGCCAGTCGGAAAAACAACGTAACCAGGGGGGCGGTGCCTGTTATTACGAGGTGGCATGAACGCAGCATAAGGAAAGCTCATTGTGGGACTGGCTCTAGTGGCTGTAATTCTGCACCAAAGCTGAATTTGGGGAAAGAGACTTTAGATACAGTATTAGAGGACCACTAAGGTCTATATAAAAGAGACTTCAGATACAGTATTAGAGGACCACTATGGTCTATATAAAAGAGACTTCAGATACAGTATTAGGGGACCACTAAGGTCTATATAAAAGACTTCAGATACAGTATTAGGGGACCACTAAGGTCTATATAAAAGAGTCTTCAGATACAGTATTAGGGGACCACTAAGGTATATATAAAAGAGACTTCAGATACAGTATTAGGGGACCACTAAGGTCTATATAAAAGAGACTTCAGATACAGTATTAGAGGACCACTAAGGTCTATATAAAAGAGACTTCAGATACAGTATTAGGGGACCACTAAGGTCTATATAGAGACTTCAGATACAGTATTAGGGGGACCACTAAGGTCTATATAAAAGAGACTTCAGATACAGTATTAGGGGACCACTAAGGTCTATATAAAAGACACTTCAGATACAGTATTAGGGGACCACTAAGGTCTATATAGAGACTTCAGATACAGTATTAGGGGGACCACTAAGGTCTATATAAAAGAGACTTCAGATACAGTATTAGGGGACCACTAAGGTCTATATAAAAGAGTCTTCAGATACAGTATTAGGGGACCACTAAGGTATATACAAAAGAGACTTCAGATACAGTATTAGGGGACCACTAAGGTCTATATAAAAGAGACTTCAGATACAGTATTAGGAGACCAATAAGGTCTATATAAAAGAGACTTCAGATACAGTATTAGGGGACCACTAAGGTCTATATAAAAGACTTCAGATACAGTATTAGGGGACCACTAAGGTCTATATAGAGACTTCAGATACAGTATTAGGGGGACCACTAAGGTCTATATAAAAGAGACTTCAGATACAGTATTAGAGGACCACTAAGGTCTATATAAAAGAGACTTCAGATACAGTATTAGGGGACCACTAAGGTCTATATAAAAGAGACTTCAGATACAGTATTAGGGGACCACTAAGGTCTATATAAAAGAGACTTCAGATACAGTATTAGGGGACCACTAAGGTCTATATAAAAGAGACTTCAGATACAGTATTAGGGGACCACTAAGGTCTATATAAAAGAGACTTCAGATACAGTATTAGGGGACCACTGAGGTCTATATAAAAGCATCCAAAGAGCACCATGTCATGGGACCTTTAAGACTTTTCTTTTTTTTTTAAACTTTAAACACTTGGTGGACCCCCTGCAGTAACTCTGAGGACCACTGTTCTTATACATAATTAATTACCATATAGTTAATAATTTTGCTCAGAACCCCTTGAATTCAAAGAAATGCTCACTCCGTCTCTAGGTTAAGATATGCACAGTTAGCCTAGAACTTGTCAATTTAACTTTATTTGTCAGAAAGTGCCATGAATATACATTTGTGGTAAAGTTTCCAAAATCCTCATATGGTAAAGATCACCACCCCAGATTTTTGTGGAGCAGCACAGATACTGGCATTAACATAATTAACAAAAAGGGGGTTATCTAGAGAAAGTTCACTACAGCAGAACTTTAATACCTGCCTTCAACCAGCTAATCTGGGCTAAAATCACAAGTCCTCAAGCATCAACCCTGCCAAAAATGTCCTTATGCTTAACTGAATCCAGGAGCACAATGTCCTTAGAAGGCTGAGGGGTACAAATAAAGAGAATTTCCCTTAGAGTAAGTGATCAGATACATTCACACATACTGCATGGGTACCTACAGTAACACAATTGTTGCTAGTCTTTAAGCATGGTGTTTTTGTGACCAATCATCTTCAACATGATCACAAAGTGCTTAAAAAAAGCTATAATAAAAGGAAAGGTATCTGGGTGAATGGTTGTTTTGATCTTGCTGCTACATGATGTACATTAAAAAGGATTATAAAGCTATTTCACTTTAAATACAAGTTTATCAAAATCAGTCTCATTACGAAAATAGACCATTTTCCTAATTGCATATTCTGTGATAAGTTATTCCAAAGTGTGGAGACTGCATAGTGAAGACAATGAATGGAATAACATCATGCCAATGTTATAGCTGGGCTGTACATTCTGCTTTACTTCGCTGCATGGTATAATTTGATAGAAGATATTTCTGTAGTGTCAATGCAGCCGGTGCTCAGCCTGGTCCACATTGCTCTGATTCCTGTTGAGCCTCATCTGGAGTCCAGTCCCAGCGCCACACATGGAGCATATGGTCATAGAATGAGCAGCTTGCCAGCAGACACGACAGTGAAGAAGCGTCCTCGTTCGAGTTGAGGGCAGGACCTGGACCTCTATCTCCACTGATAGAGGGCGCTGCAACGCCCTCTGGGATGTATCGTCCTGCATCATCTTCTAGGGAAGTGTCGAAGCTGGCAGTGGGAGATTCGTACTGAATTCTCAGGTGTCCGCCGCTCTCTGTGAGGCTTTCCTTTGGTTCTGCAGCAACGGGGGAGCAAAGAACGGGCTCCTCCAGGGACAGCCGGGACCAGTCGGCTCCGTATGCCAGGGAGTTGTGGAGGATATAGGAGGCTACGACCGGACACGCTCCTCCACTGCCCTCTGGACAATGACAGGGAAACATTAAGGGTTTGAAACAGAAACAGAAGTTGCTCACTCTTGAGGTGTCCTGGTCCTAACGCTATCCATTTCATTCACACAACTTTGTATACAATATCTTAGGTTGAATAACAGTTCCCACAAGTTTATCACCACCTAATGGATCTCAATTTATTCTGTAATGAAGATGTAAAACTCCTAAGTGCCAGGACAATGACAATCACTAATTTCAATGTCATTTGCCAGTTTTTTTTTTTTTTTTTTTACAGTTTTGAAAATGTAATTATTTTTCAAAAAAGGTAATTTAAAACTGCAAGTACTTATTATTTTCATGATCCGTGAAACAAAAGTTCCCAGTTTGAAATAAAATGCCTCCTCAAAATCATCATCAAAAACACGCTAATCATCACATCTGAGAAGCTGAAACCAGAGAATGTTTGGCATTTTTGTTTGAAAAATCACTGACATTTTTTATCGTTTATCAAAATAGTTGCCATTTATTTTTCTATTGATTAACTTAATGAATCAGAAGGCCAAACTCATGAAGAAGGCAAAGCTAATGCTTGCTACCTAGGTTAACTAAATGAACAACTAACCAACCATAAAACAAAGAAGAAGAAAAAAAAAAGTTCATGGTAACAATCCATAGCAAATGTTTCCTTGGCCCTCTCTCCTTCCTACTCACCCAGGGCCTGCTGGCAGTGAAGGATGTGGAAGTCATTGTGCATGCTGGCTGCCAGCAGCAGGTGCTGGTGAGTCGGGTGCCACTTGAGCCTCCACACGCCACCGCCCACGGGACTCTCGCTGAGAGGCTGCCGCATGTTCCTGCCATCCCACAGCAAAACCTGCTCATCGTAGCTGCAGAAAGAGAAGCCCAAAAGAAAAAAAAGACTTACAGACACTCACTTGGCTGAAAGGAGAGAGCCAAAGACAGAGGAAGCAGTGGGAGAAAACAGAGTTTCTACAGGTTTCATCAAGTCAAATTTAAGACTTTTTAAGATCATTATAAATGAATTTATCACAACATCAACTGGGTCCTAAATTCAGGGTTTTAAAGCCAATTAACACTAAACTTGCACTTCGCCATTGCTGAAGAATGAAATCCGTTTCATGTCTGTGGTACAATCTGAAAGAGTTTACCCTGTAAACAGTAGCTATAACCGTACAAAAGGCAATTCTCACACAATGCCAAGTTCCCATAGAGAGTTCACTGGGGTATTTACCTGCCTGTAGCCAGGATGTGTTCCCGATGTGGGTTGCTGTGAATACTGCACACACCCATTGAGTGCCTTCAAGAGAACAGAACAGACATTGTACTAATATTAGGGTTGCACGATATTGACAAAATGTGATATTGCGATATCGATTATGAATATTGCGATATAGATATTAATTTTGATATTTTTAAACATATGTAAAATTACAAAAGTTACAGGAAAACGCATCAAAATAGATTCATAACAAATTAAAAAAGTTTTCTTACAACACATGGTTTATTTATTGGAGTGGTCCAACATGAATAAATAAATAAGGACCATGTCTACAGAACATTACATATATAAAGAGAACAGGACATGTTCCACTGGCTGGACAGTATAAAATAAATAAAGAGAACAGGACACAACTTTTCTTTCCTGTTCTGATTTGGTCCGTTTTGTTGTCTCTATTTCTTCACTCACACGGTCACTCTGTTGAAATATGCACACACGTGGTACGTTCCATAGGGTTTGTCACATAGTGGACCCGTGGCACGGTAACTGGCCAATGAAACATGATCGTTACAGTGTTTCAAGCGGGCTCTAAATCAAACACAACTAAGACACACAGCCAACGGACGGGACGCAGCGCTCCACAAAATAAACTAAATATTGCGATAACAATATTGAGTTGATATATCTTTCACCCCTAACTAATATGTACTTTTCCTAAACGGACAAACCAAATTAATGTTGTTGTTGCCCTGGCTGGGCCATACGGAGAAAATCAGATATCACGATATTCTTGACCAAATACCTCCACGTCAATATTGGGACGATATTGTAGGGTGGACTATTGGTGTGTTAACAAAAAACCTTCACAATTCGATTTTAGATAAATAAAACTCAATAATGTGGATAGAATTGACTAAGTGGGTAAGGAGGCAAATAATTGAACAGCTAGAACAGTCTGGTAAGTTGAGAAAAGTACATCACTTTACTGTAACGCAGCCTTTAACACCAGTTAAAGACAAGTTCTCTGTGATACGCAAAGGCAACTGGACTTGCTAGGAATTCTGCAAAGATGTTTTGCCTCTTATCAAAAAGGCTTCTTCAGTTCTCACTGACTAGTGGGGAGCTCCAGATATGTATCTGGTGGGTTGTGTCACCTGAGGGTCATTAGTCACATTCTGGTCATCGACTTGGGAGAAAAGACAACACTTCAATAATATGACAAATCATATTACAATATCCAAAATCGATGCAAAGAGGATATCTAGTCTCATTATATCACAATGTCGATATGATATCGATATACTGCCCAGCCCTAGTTGATGCTAACATCAGTACTCACCTTTTACTGGTGAACGTGGGGCAGGAGGGGCCGACCCTGAGGTCCCAGCCTTTAAGTTTGCAATCATCCCCACCTGTGGAAGAACAACACACACACACACACACACACACACACACACACACACACACACACACACACACACACACACACACACACACACACACACACACACACACACACAGAGGAAAAGGTGTAAATGCAAAGCATACATAAATGATCACAAAAGAGAAATAGCAGTAGCTCCCTCTTATCCACCTAAATGCTGATTACACACTGGGGACTGAGTACCCAGGGCCCTCATGTGAAGAGGACCCAAAAAGATGCTAGAATGAATAGCTGTGGATGCGGAGAGGGGCCCAAAGAAAATGCCTTTCTACAGGGCCCAGAATTTTGTGCTACGCCCCTGCAAAGCTGTTTGCCTCTTGGCATAGCTGTTCACATAAAGCTCAAGCTCAACTTACTCAGTATAAACTGTTACCCCACAACAATTAGCCAAACTTAAACTAAGGGACAGCGACACCTGCTGGAAATGTGAAAAAGAAGTTGGTATTCTTGTACACATTTTTCTGAGAAAAATAAACAACTTTGGGAGGGTGTTATTACTCTCCTGAATAAGCTATTTCAACGGCACTTGATCAAATCTCCAGCTTTATGTGTTCTGGGTCTTCTACTGGACGACAACGTTCTGTGAATAAATGGAAGAGATTATGGGTTCGTCTGGCCAAAACAACAGGATATAGAATAATACTGAGACACTGAAAATCGACTAGCCCATGTTGTTTGAAGGAATGGATTGAGTTGATCACAAAAATGTTTACATGTGAACGTGTTAAATACAGAGGAATGGGGAGAGACGATATTTTCGGAAGAGTGTGGGGCTCCTTTTTGGCTGTAATAGGAGTCTACATTTTTCCTGGCACCTGGTATAATAGATTGGTAGATTTGGTATCTGGTACTATCAAGGCATGTTTATTTGTATTTTATATTCATTTATTTGTTATTGTTTTGTATTCCTCTGATTGTAATGTTTGTTCTGTGTTGTCCACAGCTGTCTCATTATGAAATTGTATTGAATGGCTGACAGGTACAGCCTGGGTTTATTTAAGGGGTATAATATTTGTGAATTAGTCTGATTCTTATTGTTATTCCTTCTGTCTTAGTGTAAGGGATGCAGCTGTTTTATGTTTGTTTGTTTTTATCAATACAAATTTTTTTTTATGATTATTACATGTCAATTATGATTTACAATAAGGGAGTGTTACCAGAGTAAACCAGTTGTGTGTCCCAGTAGGAGAAGGCTGAGATCCAGGCCTCAAAGTCATGGGCTTTCCATTGTGACAGAGCTGTGAGAGCGCCTTCAGCCAGGGAGAGCACACTGACGCAGCCTGCAGAGTCGCTGCACACCACCCGCACATCACTGCTGCAGAAACAAACAGGGGAACCCACTCAACTGTCATAACAGGAGTGTGTGTGTGTGTGTGTGTGTGTGTGTGTGTGTGTGTGTGTGTGTGTGTGTACATATACACATAATGTTACCTTGTGATGCAACATTCATATGGAGTCAGAGCTATGACTTCATAGTAATTGGAGAAGAAATAAAGTTCCTTAGATGTAACAAACTGAATCATAAACAACTGCAAATGATCACAACCTTCCCAAAATTGTTTAAAAAAGTAACCATATAAGAGAGCAACTGTCCAATCTGGCAACACTGGACAGTGGTTTTCGTACAAAATTGAGATGAACTGTGAAGGCCCAGGTGGTCCATGCTGAGTGTGTTACCTGTCCATTCTCCCCGTGGACCAGTCTAACGACAGAGCCAGCCGCTCTGCTCCCACCTCCAAACTGCACAGCGAGTGCAGACTACAGCCGCCTTCCTACTGGAGACACACATTAATTAGCACAGACTACCACATCAACAACTGGTGTCACACCTCATAATAGTATTATAATATAGGAGGGAGGGGGGGGGATAAAAAATCGTATGTATCAGGATTTTTTTTGGTGACGACTTAGGAATCAATTATTTTCCCTAGAATCGTGATTTGATTATTTTTACCAATGATTCACCTAAATATTTTTTGTTTAGACGGTATCGTTGACGGCGACTACATATCCGTTTCCAGCAAAACAGAGCGACAGCAGAAAATGCAGAAAGTCCATGTTATGTTCTTCTTTACAAATGAAATAAATGTCAGACTGAATCTTCTTAGAAAACAATGAGCTTTTTAGTCTCATGATATATTGTCTCTAGAAGTGTATTATTCAACTTTTGCTTTTGTTAAAGAAGGAAAGGAAAATCCCAATACTCAATAATATCAAATCACAATACTTCTTGAATCGCAATAAATAGCAAGCACAATTCAACCCTCCCCCCCAGTCTGTACACAAACATCAGCTATAAGCCTATAAATATTAGATGTCACTGGTTGGGATTCTTCTGATGCCACATTTCTCACCTGACTGTCTGACAGCGTGTACAGCTGCAGCTCTCCGGTGGCAGCTGCCATTCCCAGCACTGCCCTCCCTGACACCGGCACATGGCACCTGAGAACACGCAAAGGAATCAACAAGAGGGAAGCAGCCCAAAGCTGGGTTCCAAACGCTTTCCTGTCACGGAAATAGTGCACCATATAGTGTGTTCGCCATTTTATAGTGGTGTTCGTATTGGAATTCAAAAATGAAAGAGGAGGGGGGGGGGATGACATGCAGCAAAGGGACGCAGGTCGGAGTCGAACCCGGGCCACTGCGTCGAGGAGTAAACCTCTATATATGGGCGCCCCCTCTACCAACTGAGCTATCCGGGTGCCCATGCAGCTACTTTGAGCGTACATACGATGTTCTCTACATTTTACTCCTGTATCCCACAATGCAACGCGTTTGTGTTTTCCCGGAGGAGAAGAAGAAGCAGAAGCACCCACGAAAACTGAAAATTGTGAATCTAACATGCAACATATATACAACGTTTGACTCTCCTCCTGAGTGCTCATCTACTGACGCAGGTCACGCAACGATTTGTTTTCAATGAATGTTACGATGTGTCCGAAATCTGGTTTGGTCGTTCCCGATATAGTTCACTATATATACACATCAATAACTGGTCAAACCTGATTTCTTACCATTTCAAATCTAAAATGGCCGCGGTGTCCATGCGCTGTAGCTCAGTGAGAGGAGGAATCATAGATCCCTCTCGCCGAAATTCAAAAAGGTACAAGCGACCAGTCCGCCTTGGGGTGGCATCCTCTTCCTCTGCCTACAGGAAGAAAATGAAAAGGACATCATCAGTCTACGGTCAGACACCAACAGGAGCACAACTATGTACCCGTTACTGCTGCATTAAATTGAGTCACAAAGAACTCAGGCAGAACAATTAATCATATAATAATCATTATGACTTTACAAGGCAGGCTTGGCAAAGTATGTCCAACAGATTAAATGTAATTAATTAATTTGGTTAGCACCATTACCAGCACATTTGAATTGAAATGAAACAATGAGTATGGAGGTATGAAGTGTTGACTTTCTGTGATTTGAGCGTGTTTACTGTAAAAAAAAATGTAAACCTGTGTGATGAGTATAATTGGGCTATACTTATATAGAGTAAGGTACGGAGTAATAGCAATGATCCATATACTGTTATTAGTTGTAGTTTTCAATAATGTTTTTTATGTCAATCTCCATTTATGTGTACCAAATATTTTAAATGTACAGCCAAAAGAGGGTTATGCTTCCTATAGTAGGTGTAGACAACCCCAACTCATTTTTGCCCTTCTATGGGACCCAGTCTAGACACAGACTTGGACACAGGGCCTTAGGATAAGGTCTTAAGTTGACATTGTGCTTAAATGGTGCATTTCAACTTACAAACTGACTATCAAACTTTCACAAACCAAGTGCACCTGGAGATCTCAGGCCTAGGGCTGCACAATTACTCGCAATTTTATCAAAATCGTGATATGGACTATAGTGCAATATCCAAATCGCTGGGGGCCGCAATACGTGTTAAAGTCAAAATATGTGTCAAACCATTCTGAATTAGGTATTTTGGTGCTACAAATACGTCCCAACTTACAAATCGCACCCTACATACTAAATTGTAATAGTTTTCAATGAAAATGATACAAAAAAATGATTATCCAATATCGTGAATCATATCATCCTGACACGATGACAGCAAGCACTTAACCCATGTAACGTTAGTTCTAGTTGGATTAATCCCATGTGGTCTAAAAGAGGAGAAACAATGGCACTGCACTGGGAAAGCAGTGTTCCTTTGGACAGTAACGACTAAAATACGTTTGATGTTGTCATACCGTGTAGATACAGATAGGAAACACCTGACACTAATCTAACTAATGCTGAATCAACTACAGATGACAACAGGTCAGGAAATGTCGCTTAGTACGACGGTCTGTCCATACAACACCGCGGTACAGCTAGGACTGTTCCTATGTAACCTCACCCCTTTATGCAGCTGGTACGTCCCGCAGGCCAGGACATCGTGGTTCGATGCAACAGGACACCACTCCACCGTGTCAGCACTCAGCTCCGTGTCAAACACCTGTAGATTACGGGTCCTCGACTTCCAAGCCATGACCACCTGCTTTGCATAACGTTAGGGTTACTGTGCCAGTACTATAACTAAAAAGCAGACTTAGATTCCGTTACGTCTCGGCTGTAAAAAGTAAACTCAGATAAGTCCAACAAGTTAGTAGGACGGAACCATAAGCAATACTATCTAGCTAGCTAACTTCCAGTGGGCTATATGAGCTAAATAATCTGTTTGACAGTTAGCTAGCAGCTAACGTGGTTATAACTTACTCACTGCAGTCTTACGCAGCGCCAACAGTTAGACACTTCAGATAATGAACAGATATTCAACGAGTGAATTAAATGTCCAAAGTTGAGCTTACATTTGTTTAATACTGAATATCCAGAGAAACAAAACATTAACAACAAAGTCACACGTGAGCCAGCCACGACTGGACGACTCAATACG
Source organism: Perca flavescens (assembly GCF_004354835.1). NCBI lineage: Eukaryota > Metazoa > Chordata > Actinopteri > Perciformes > Percidae > Perca > Perca flavescens. Next base: position 1,772,174 of record NC_041335.1, read on the forward strand.
TCATTACGTCATCGCTTGGCGTAAAGGGTGCGTTTAGGAACCACTGCAAAACAAGATCAAATCAACAGTTTACATCAGTGGTTCTCAACCTTTTTTGTGCCAGCGCCCCCCTATCCATTATCCAGGTCCCTAACGTCCCCCAACAAATATTATGTAGGCTAATTGCCCCGAATATTTATGATTACGCCCTAATATAGGCCTATTATTGTTGTTACTATTGTTATTAAAAATAATCAAAATCAAGTCATTGAATGACAAACAACACATGTATTAGTTTCCCAGGTATCAAAAAGCCATGTGAATAGAAATTATATACATTTACAGGTTTTAAAAAAAAAAATGCAACCATTTGACATTCAAATTAAATAACAGCAGCCAATCAGAACGACTAGATATGTAACATTCAAACTATAATTAGGTATTATCAAAAGGCCTGCTGCATGTCCCTGGTGTGAACCTCAGCACCTTCATAAGATGACTATAATTTGAATGTCCTTTTTTGGTTGTGAAGTGACCTTGGGTGTCATGAAAGGCGCTTTAAATAAAATGTATTATTATTATTACGGTAGCCAATCAGAAACAGCTAGCAATTTAACATTCAAATCTATTTTTCATTCAAATCTAAATCTCTAATCGAATTGTTCCAGCGGAAAACAAGCTGCCACTTATCAAGGGGTAAAAGCAGAAGGATTACACACACACACACAAAAGTATTTTGTTGATGACAAACGACTTGAAGAACGACAGCTACTGCCGAATGGAAATAATTACAACCTTCGAAAGTTAGTGAGAGCCTTTTTTTTATGCTTAGAAGAGTCTAGGTTAGAAGAGTCTAGGTTAAAAGAGTCTAGGTTAGAAGAGTCTAGGTTAGAAGAGTCTAGGTTAGAAGAGTCTAAGTTAGAAGAGTCTAGGTTAGAAGAGTCTAGGTTAGAAAAGTCTAGGTTGAATGAAAGTTTATTTATTCGGTTACTGAACATAGAACGTAATATATGTACAGGAAATTCATTAGAAACAAGGGTGGTAACCGAAAAGGTGTAGGCTGAAGCCATGGCTTATTACGCCTACCCTACAGGTTAAAATAGTCTAGGTTAGAAGAGTCTAAGTTAGAAGAGTCTAGGTTAGAAGAGTCTAAATTAGAAGAGTCTAGGTTAGAAGAGTCTAAGTTAGAAGAGTCTAGGTTAGAAGAGTCTAGGTTAGAAGAGTCTAGGTTAGAAGAGTCTAGGTTAGAAGAATCTAAGTTAGAAGAGTCTAGGTTAGAAGAGTCTAGGTTAGAAGAGTCTAGGTTTGCTATCGCCTGTCTTGCGAGTAAATAGCAGAAAAAAACGTTTGGAGAAACCCCCCCATATCGCGGTGTGTTTTGTGGAGGTGTGAGAGTCCCGTACAGTAAACAGTGACATCACTGCCTCTATCAGGCATGAAAACGGGTCAGGGTTGAAAAAGGTGAGAAGGATATTACCCCTCTGGGGGAGCATATTATTAAATATATCAAATATATTAAATATATTCCATATTTTAAAGCATCAATCTGATGCATTTTTTGCCAACCAACAGTGTAATATTTCAATATGCCCTCATTAAAGTTAATTTGACTGGCAAAACAGTTAAAGTCCTTCTGACATTACACAATAATAAAAGTCATAATTTTTAAAAACTAAAAAGTTTTGGATCAATTTTTACTTCTTCCAACCATATGTTAAATTAAGAGTCAATGTGGATTTACATATTGCAATAATATAATCCTAAAATGAATCATTTTGAAAACTAAACTTTAGGTCATCATCAAATTAGTACATTCAAGATTTTGTCAATGTTGATATTAGCTGCTTTATTTACATTTATTAAAAACGTCGCATTGTTTATCTTTTCATATAGCTAGACGTCTAGACTCTGGGACAAGGCCGTTATGTTTAAATACCTGCCATGCTGATTCCAAACAGACAGCTTTGTCAAGTTTGGACTTCAGATAGCTTGTCCTCTATTCATGCCTAGCGCCATTTGTTTTAACTACTTTCTCAAATAAAGCTAGCTAGCTAGCTAGCTAGCTAGCTAGCTAGCTAGCTAGCTAGCTAGCTAGATAGATAGATAGATAGATAGATAGATATATATTATGCTCCACATTTATTAAACTTTGCCTCCATTTTGTTTAGCCACGTTACCATGGAGACCACACCGGCGCACTCTCACATTTCGGCAAAGACCCGCCCTACTTTGCATCTGATTGGCTAGAACTCGTTTCATTGGTAAGTGGAAGTTCGGTGATTGGTTAAATCCATCGCATCAAAACAAATCCCATGTGGACTTTTTAATTTATTTATTTTTCTAAAATAGTCATACCCAGAAATCGGGGACCAGGCCACCAGGCCCGATTACTTAACCCCACCCCCTAAACAAAAGGCAGCACGGAGCTGCGCCAAACAAAGCTGACAGAAGCACAGAAGAGTTAGGATACCCATCCAGTGAGTGAAAGACCTCATCTTTGTAAAGAGTTATTACATTTCAGTTAAATACCCAATACTATCTATGTAAACATGCAAGAAAAAAGCTGCTGCCTGGTGGTAGAGGGCTGGTTTTCTGCACAAGACAAAGGGCTCTCACCCCTTTCCCAGTGCTCCTTCATGATGGTAGAAGGGTTGGTGCCTCTACTAGACAAAGGTCTCTCACCCCTTCGTCCATGCTCCCTCAAGATGGTGGGAGGGTTGAGGTCTTCAGGAGACGAAGGTCTCTCACTCCTTTGTTTGGACTTCTTTGAAGAAGAGTCCATATCTCCTGAAGACCGAGGTCTTGCAAAGAATTTTAGTCCAAAAATGGACCTAAACATTTTCTCGATGATTTCTCGTTTGTATACTGCCGTTTTGAAACTGCAAGTACAAACACACACAGCAATTACTTCAGAAGATGAAGAGGGAGGGCTCTCAGCCCTGTTTTCTTGCTGCTTCCTCGTGGTAGAAGGCTGGTCATCTTCAGAAGAGGAAGACGAAGGGCTCTCACCCCTCCATCCTTGCTGCCGCCTTGGAGTAGAAGGCTGCTTGTCTTCAGAGGATGAAGAGGAAGGGCTCTCAAACCTTTGTACTTGCTGCCTGGTGATAGAGGGCTGGTTTTCTGCACAAGACAAAGGGCTCTCACCCCTTTGCCTGTGCTCCTTCATGATGGTAGAAGTGTTGGTGCCTATTACAACCTGATGTCTAGGGGTTAACCGGACGCAACAGAACAGGTTCTGGTAATTAAAAATCAATTGCTGACATTAGGAGAAACTCATAAGAGGTAAAAACAGGAGGGTATACATCAAAAGGGCAACACATCGGTGGTAGAAAGGTTTAAGAAGTTTATAGAGTGTGGTCTAGACCTACTCCATCTGTAAAGTGTCTCAAGATAACCTATGTTATGATTTGATACTATAAATAAAATTGAATTGAATTGGTAAAACTGCTCACTCAGAGTAACATTAATAAAAGTGCCTTGCTTTGCAAGCTCAGCCTGTCAGTCAATCGTCAGGGCAGAGAAACCACCGTTGTGCCTGCTTATCTAAGAGGAAGTGTAACGTCAACAGCACCGTGACCGCTTTCAGCTTGCCATTAATATCATATCATTTTTTTCAATACCATAAAAGTATCAACGTTCAGTACTCAGCCCTACTTCTACCAGACTGCTACTAGCAAAATAAGACAAAAAAAAATGTATTCACAACTAAAACAAAGTGGCTGAAGGATAACAAAACAACCATTTTCACTGAAGGCTGTTAACACTACTCACACCAACTTGGAACACAAGACACAGGTTTACACAGGCACATGTTGGGAATGGCAGAGCGAAGAGAAGGGGCTGAGTTCCTGTCCTTAAAATGGCTGCTGTCCTCCAGGCGACCAATCAGGAGACAGCAATCAGCTCTGCTGGACCAATCCGGTGTGCGCACCTGTTGTCCATCACCTGTGTACCCTCAGGAGATCAATTGATATTGCAGGCTGAAAGACAAATTACTAAATATGACCCCAGGGTCATAACACTACGAAGAACAAAGAGCTCTCATCCCTTCGTACTTGCTGCCTGGTACAAGGGAACACCATGATTAAAGTGTGGCGGCAGCTACTGTACATGAAAATCATAATGAAGAGTACCTTCATCGTAAGGATCTGTACACCACACTCCTTGTGACTGTATCAGAACTGGAGGGATTGTCTCTGTATTTGGACACACGTTCCAGGCTCCACCTCCTCAGAGAGCGCTTCCATCCACGCTGCTCGTGCACCACCCCGTCCTGCTGGCAGAGGCCAACAATGTGCAGGATTACCGGAACCAGATCCACTCCACTTTTGGCACTGTGCTGAAAATGGATTCCACCAAGAAAGTATGTAAGTCACAAATATTATGCTATTCTGTATTCTGTAAGATGTAAAACATTAGCAGTATTGTTTTTTGTTTTGATTCAGCTTTAATTGAACCCATTTTAACACCGTTGACAGAAATAGAATCTAACATAAGTTATCACATTCTTCAAACTTAACATATTTTTTAGGTGGTAGCCTAAAGAAGCTGTCTGGCGGGGGCAAAGGCTCATCTGAGTGGTTCACCAGCATCGGAAACAAGCAGTCCCAGATAGTTTTGTTTGTGCTAACCTGTGAGGAGTCACAGCATAGCGCATTTCAAAGCATAGCCTGATATACCCTCTATTACATTTTTCCTCTGACATAAATCCTCATAGTACCCTCCATCAAAGTCAAACGTCTCACTAGAGAAAAGACCTTTGAAATCTTTCTCCCACCTACTGATTATATCAGACAGCCCAGTCACCAAACTATCATCATTCCCCAGCACTTCCAAGGGTATTTTCCAACTACACCTTGGCCCTAGTTTATTCATTTCTGACCAAAATCTCTTAGGGTCAGACGTTTGGATTCTCTTCAGGTTTAATACCAATCCTCTTTGATAACGTCTTTGGTAGAATCTGTATCTTTTATCAAACCTATTCTGACTATTCTTAAAGGTTTCTAATAGTTTCTTCCTTTCTATATTATTATTTAAGTACTTCAGAAACATATTTTCTGTTTTACGCATAGATTGCCACAATTCTTTTAACTCTTTGTTCCAATCATAGATATATACACAGTGTATATATCTATGTGTTCCAATAAGGTTTCGTATTGAATGGCTTTTTTGTAACATTGTAGTTGTCTCCATCTTTAATATCAGACTCTATATCTTCTTTAATCAATTTACAAAGGCTGACATACCAGTTATCTAGATTTCCTTGTTCTCTAAAACATAATTGTATATCATTCTTAATTTTCAGAAGGGTTGATTGCTGTAAACTGGAAGATAAGAAGTTAACAAGTAAAATCCTGCTGACTTTCCTTTTTGTGGATGAATTTTGTAAACTCTCCTGATAAGCTACATGACAATGAGCCTCAGTCTTTATAAGACATTTTAACCACAGTAAAGAATGATCTGGGACTCTGCTTCTTTCTCCAATCAAATCCATACAATTTGCCATTTTAATTAATTGATTTGAAACTAAAACTTACAGCTAGCTAAGTTAGCTTAAGTTGATACCATAAGCTTTTCCCAAACAATCAAAAAACTCAACTGGGAAGTACAAACAGTGAGTGTAATGAAGAAGGAATTATTTCAGGCTTAGTAAAAATATAAGCAGTGAGTGTTATAAAGACTTATTTAAATACGTCCTGTTTTAAAATTATCTGTGGGTTGTTGATCTAAAACAAAAATGTCTTGTTGTGTTACAGTGAAGCTGTCTTTTGAGATAGCTAGTCGTAGAAAACACTGCTTTCATTGTAGTGTTTTTATTATTTGTATTATTCTTAATTAATAGTAGAAATATTGTCAATAATTTGTCTTGTTATTTTTCAAAAAGTTAATTTTCAAAAAGTTATTTTTCAAAAAGTTATTTGTATTCACGATATGATCGTATGCTAAATTAATTGATTTATTTTCCAAACAAAAAGAGTGTGTTGCTTCAGCTAATATTAACGTTAGCAGCTGCATATTTTGGTGAAACTGTTGTAATTTGAACTGTAGCCGTGCATTGCTCTTTTTTTGATGGCAAGCGTTTTGGTGGAGCTGTTGTATTATGTAACGCTAGCTAGCTAGCTAGCTAGCTACTGTGCTTTAACGTCGAGCCGTTGTATTTGTGCTGGCTGTGCCTTTAGTGGAGCGTAGCACCGCCACCTAGTGGTCTGCAGATGCATTAAGATATTAAATTGTTGTCAACACATTTTTGAAAATATATATTTTTATAAAAAAAAAAAAACACAGTAGAAAGAAGGAAGGCAACACTAGGGCGACAAAAGTGAAAAATTCAAATAGCCTAAGCGACAAACTTCGAAAAAAGCAGAATAAAACTTTGAAAAAAGAGACAAAAACTTTGAAAAAGGGTGCCCGGATAGCTCAGTTGGTAGAGCGGGCGCCCATATATTTACTCCTCGACGCAGCGGGCCTGGGTTCGACTCCGACCTGCGGACCTTTGCTGCATGTCATTCCCCCTCTCTCTCTTCCCTTTCATGTCTTCAGCTGTTCTGAAGAAATAAAGGCTGAAAATGGCCAAAAAAATTACTTCAAAGATAAAAAGACAGTAGAAAAAAGTAAGGAAGAAAGGCAAGAATAGGTCAGAACAAGTGACAAAACCTTAAAAAAAAAAAAAAGGTGACAAACTTCAGAAACAGTAACAAAAACTTTGAAAAAAGCGACAAACTTTGAAAAAAAAAAAAGAGAGTAGAAAAACATTTTGCAAAATGTCAAGTACCCCCTGCAGTTCTCCAAAAATACCCCTAGGGTACACGTACCCCCATTTGAGAAACACTGGATTAGATCAATGGCTCGCAGGAGGAGTGGGTCCTGAGTCCCGGGGAGACTTAATAATAGATTTAATAATAGATTTTATTTGTAATGCACTTTACATTTGGAGTAAATCTCAAAGTGCTACAGTTCGTAAGATCGTAAAAGCATGGTAAAAACATCAATATAAAATACAAATAGACAGCGAAACGACTTGCAGGGTTAATTAAAACTCAACAAGTTCTGCTAAATAGAAATGTTTTTAGTCGTTTTTTTTAAAGTCTCAATAGTTTGAGGTGCCCTCAGATGGTCGGGTAAGGCATTCCAGATCCGAGGAGCGGCAGAACAGAAAGCCCGATCACCCGTGGTGCTGAGCTTAGTCTTGGGGAGAAGGAGGCGGTTTGAGTTTGTTGAAATGAGGGAATTGAGTTGTAGTTAGAGGGCTAAGTAGTTATTTCAGATAGGGGGAGGCATTTCCATAGATGCACTGGTGGGTAAGGATTATTCAATCATGGCGGAACCAGTTTTTCAGCCTCTCCAGGAGGCGCTACAGGAGCCTCTGTTCCAGCCCCCCTGCTGCTGCTCAGTGCTCCTTTGTTTGGTTCCTGTTCCATGATGATGATGAGAACAGGTCAACAGCCAAACCCATTTTAACGTTTCATTGCATTGATTCAGATGTAGATTGTATTAATCTTTTGTTTAGAAGTTGTTGTTTTTTATCATAAGGAGCTTTTTATACTTTATTTTAAGTTAAAATAGCAATACCACAGTGTATACCGCAGCATTGTATTGTTGTAGCTAGTCGACAGGTAGCTCATGTCACGCCCCGGCCTGCCGTGACTTCTGCACTGTGACAGTCTGGTGTGTGTGTGTGTGTGTGTGTGTGTGTGTGTGTGAGTGAATGTGTTTTGGTTTATTTCTTCATTTTGTTATGCCTGCTGTGTGTTTTTTTTTTGGGTGAGGCTATTTGCACCCCTGGTACAATTAGCCGTATGCTATTTGTACCCTGGTGCAATTAGAAGTGTATGCTATTTGTACCCTGGTGCAATTAGAAGTGGTATTCGTACCCTGGTGAAATTAGAAATGAATGCTATTAGTACCCCGCCGGTGCACACAGCAATGTTTTCTATTAATAACCGGTCTGGTACAAATATCAATGTATGCTATTTGCACCCCTGTGCATTTACAGTACCTTGGCATATACACACAGTTATCCATACTACTCATGTATTACACCTTTTTGGAATATTATCGCCCTGACATTCTTACCCTAGCCATAACCAATCCCACTCCTCTTGCCTAAACCTAACCAACCCAAACAGAGCAGGCATATTCATGAGTCTTCCCCTACCACCCTGCGTTCGCGGATCCTAACTTGCGCAATTGCATGCAAATTTAAAAAAAGATCACCACACAGATGAATCAAACTCCAAACTCCCAAATCAAAGGTAAGCGTACTAACCATTCACCTAGCAGATTTTTCAGAAAATTGAACAACTGTTTACTACTTGGTTTCTTCAAGCCTTGGTTGCTAGGTAACCATACTGTATACAAAAAATTAGGTACTAACTAACAAACCAACGGTTGTATGCTTTCACTGAAGACAGAGAGCGCAACTGTAGTATGCAAATTCAATTGTTATAAACTTTAGAGACAAAACTTTCCTTATATGCCAGTTTCTGCGGTCATGGAAGATGAACGTCCGCCATGATTTCGGTGCACGTGAGCAACGTTTTTTTGTTGTTACGTCACAGGGTGTAAATAGCTCAGCTGTGTGGCCGAGGCTATTCGTACCGGGGGTGCAAATAGACAATCAGTTTTTTTTTTCTGTCTGTCTGTGTTTCTGTTCCCGCCTACATGTTCCACAGAGTGACGACACGCCCCAGCACCCCCACTGCCAGTCCAGCCATCTTCAGTCACATTATATTACATTATATACTGTCTATGCTTCAGACACACCACCCCCATCTGCCAGTCCAGCCATCTTCGGACCCAGCACCCCCACTGCCAGCCCACACTCACAGCTTCAATCCCAAAATGGGAATCCAAGGGTGCCTTTAAATAGAGGGATTAGTCTAATGAGCACAGTTTATAAGCTGTATTCTACAATACTTAATGAGAGGCTCATGTTGTATTTAGAGAAAGAAGAGCTCCTTGTTGAAGAACAAAATGGGTTCCGTAAATCAAGATCATGCTTAGATCACATTTTTGTATTGTCTACAATTATAACTAAAAGAATAAGTGAAAATAAGCCAACATATTCGTGCTTTATCAATTTTCACAAAGCTTTTGATATGATCAATAGGGATCTGTTAGCATATAATCTTATAGAGTACGGGGTAACATGGACTTGTATCATAGACTAGATAGGTAGGTAGGTAGATATGGTTATATAGATAGAAAAACTAATTATTCTGGTATCATAACTAATTTTTGTGCTAACAAAAGTACTTAATGTATCCATAATATACACTTTCGCTACAACACAAACCTCTGCATTATGAAATCCATTACAATGGCACTACCTTCAAACTACCTTTGTCGACCCTCGTTTATTTTGGCTAGTTTTATTTTGAAGGTATTCACCGAAAGTAATGGTGTTTTATTATGTCTGTCTTAACACTGATTGACTTAAAATAAAATATATAAAAAATATATTAAAATAGAAACATATTGCACTTTAAGAAAATCTGATCTAGATATACATTTTTTTTAAATAGTATCAAATTTTAAAAACTAACAAAAACTTTTAATTTATGCAAATCTTATAATTTTTTTTAACTAATTAGGTAAACCCTTGTGTGTTCATGTTTGTGTCCAAATGTGTGTATATTTTATGGTTTTGTACTACCAGGGAAAATGAAGAAAAGTTTGCTTCGTATATCCAGCAATCATGTAATGTTGGAAGCAGCAAGTGTCAACAGGCTGCTGCGTGCTGCACATACTGTAAACTGGTTTTGACTGAATATTTGTAAACTATTTTTTGAAATTATAAAGTGTATAAAAAAATTTTAGACTGTTTTTTTATTGACAAAATGCAGTTTACAAAAAATCAGGTAAGCAATGGTAGCACGTGAACATCAAGTGCACAAACTTTAAAAAAAAATAGAAACATACGAGGCAATACAAATAAGATATAACAGACATTACAAAAAAAGTACAAGAAGACATAAATTTACAGTTAGTCAGAGCAAAAAGAAAATTTTTGCTTGTGAATATAGAACTTTGCCTACAGAATTACAACATTAATTAGATACTCAAGAGCACCATTATCTGAATTATCATAGAAACAGATGATATCTTTAAGTTAAAAGGAGTAGATAAAGTTGGTGGGTTCAAACAAGTAAGACTCCAAATCTGTCCAAAATCTTTTGGAAATTTCACAATCAAAAAAAATGAGATAAAAAGTGAGATATTGTTTCAATATTCTGTTTTACAAAATGTACAGGAAGAGTCAATCTCGGTAAATCTAGCAACAAGGTGATTAGTAGGCATACTGTAGACTGTAAAATTAGTGGACAGAGCATGAGTGACATCACCCATTGGTTTGTGGAGATCTGCTCTGAGCACAGCATAGACATCACCAATTTTAAAATCAACGAGACCATAATTCAAAAAATGAACATAATTATGAAAATGTTTACTGAGGTAATAAATCAAGTGACAAGTGAGTCACTTTCTCATAGACTTCTACAGAAACCGACCTCCTTTTGCAACTGCATGTGTCGCCCCCTGCTGGAATTCAGATAGAATGCAGGTTTAAGGCACACATATTGTCTTTCTCTATCACTCTGGGCGTGGCCATAGTGGGATTCATAATTTTGCTAACCGGATGTGTTGTCTACATAGACAGTATATAATGGACCAATAGACCCCGTTGCTCTGGACGGAGACCAGTGAAGGCTATTAGAAGCACTTTTCCGGTGATGGCCAGCTTTACTGCGCAGCCTCCAACTGAGAGAATGTGACGTGAGCAACGTGTCTGAAAGTTGTAAGTCTTCTGGTAGCTGTGCCAAGAGAAATCTCAATCATTCCCAATCTTACAGATACGGAGACTGTAGGTGTATGTAAGGAGATAACATGGGCACAGGCTAATTAGTGATCACTAACATGCTAGTTAACATTAGTAATTAAACCTAAACATCTCATGTAAGTCGAAACTGCCTGCGAGCTTCTCCTGTACTATACGGTAATTCCTCTACTATGCGACAGTAAGTCACTTGGTTATGACACAATCGTTAGCCTATTTTTACAAAAACGTCTGCTACGGAGCCATAACGTGAGGTACAAGGTAATGGAGCCTTTTATACATTGTCGTGTTTCTTTGGAACTAAACAACTGACAAATAGAGTCTTTAAACGCTTCAGATGTAAAGTTATTCGCAGTCAAGTGACGTAAAAAAAAAATGGCGGTCAGCGGAATGCTAACAGGAGGTGATGGCCAGTTAGCAACAAAATGGCGCCATGATGGCTCGAGTTCTGAAGCGAAGCTTACCCCCTTGGTTGTCTATGGTGCTTTTTTTTTACATTTATTTTCCTCAACCTTTATTGTTTGGCTGTTTTGTTTTATTCAGTTTTTTTTATATCCAATATCCAATGCTGTCCAAACTGCTCCAAATGCTCCAAGTACAAAGTAGATTGGTGAACGGTTCATGTGCGTTTAACAGCGTTTAACAATATCTGTCTATTTGCTATTGTTGTTGATGCTAGCGGAGTCAGCGGTTTCCCTAGTGTATTTCAAGAGAGTAGGCTACACTGCTCTCCAATGGTCAAATTGTGTTTGTATATGGGTGAACGTTTTGAATATTAACGAATAACATCATTGTGTATGCCCTGAGGGATTAAGATTGAGGTTTTTTGAGATTTCTTTTTCTGAGATTCTGGTCCCTCATGTGAGGACGTCCCACAAAGATAATAGAATGCATAGCCATGAACTGCTCCATTTTTAAGTTTTTTAAGCACTCGATATAAGCAAAATGGCGGCATCTGTTGGCCAACCTTTGGTATTGCATTAATGGGAAAATTAAATACAGACCTTAATGAAACTGTTGCCTAAGTCACTGCTGTTATCAATGTTGTGATGTCATAGAAACCCCCTGTTAAAGTGAATCCGAATTTTTGCTTTTAAATATTATTGGCAGATTCATACGTTTGACGTAAAGAGGCCTGCGTGGTGGTCACGTGACTGTTGCCCTGTGCGGCTGTGTCATAACATAACATCCAGCCGCTGGTGTCGAGTAGTCTACTCATCCTAGCTTCGAGTGTATACACCACAAGCTAGCAGTAACAGACACAATAATGGATTTCAACGTGAAGAAATTTGCGAGCGATGCAGGATTGTTTTTCACGCGAGCTGTCCAGGTAATTAAATCTTCGTGTAAACTACTGTTGTTCGGCTGAAACACAATTCCTTCCATTTTGACAGCCAGCTGTACTGACGTTACTGACTACCGTTACAGTGCCTTGTAGTAATTCATAGGTGTGTAAAGTAAGAGTACTGCCTTCCCGAGCTAACGTGACGCATGAGTTTAGCATAGGAAGCAGATACAATTACTAGGTATTCAGCTAACAGGTACGTCGTGGTAATAGTTAAGGCGTACATAGTAATTAAACAAGCGCTGTCCAAATGCTAATGGCAGTGTTGTTAGCCACTAAGATAATGTAACGATGTTTTAGGCCAAGCTAGCGTACCAGTCGCGAGGGTAATTAACCTTGGACTCAGTCAGTTAAAACAATCTTAAGAAATGGTAACCGATGTATAACGTTAATTTATTAATCTGGACAAGTTAGGTGATGGGGAGAGGGGACAAAAAAAGACTGTCAGGTAAGCAATGCCATGACGTCATCATATCGCGTTGATGCTGTTTTATACAGTCTATGGTTGATGCCCTAGCTTTTGATAATAATTGATTAAAACTAGGAAGAGAAGAGTTGTGTCTCAGTAGTTAACGTGTGTGTGTGTGTGTGTGTGTGTGTGTGTGTGTGTGTGTGTGTGCGCGCGCGCGCGTGTGCGTGCGTGCTTTGTCTTAGTTCACGGAGGAGAAGTTGGGCCAGGCGGAGAAGACTGAGTTGGACGCTCACTTCGAGAACCTGATGAGCCGTGCAGACTGCACCAAACACTGGACTGAGAAAATATATAGACAGACTGAGGTCCTGCTGCAGCCCAACCCAAGTATGCCATCAATATAGCAATCCTATCATTAGAGGTGGGACACATATTCTAGAGAGTACATATTATCTTCAAGCAGAATAACTGCTAGGTTGATGTTTTAGGACTGATGCTGAAAGCAACATAAGGGAAAGGTTAGCTCATTTATAATGTACTCTTAGCCTAGATTATCTTTTTTATTCTTTTAAAAAATAGATTCCTTATCAGATGTTTGCCATGTTCAACTTCATTTTTACCATACTTGCCTGAGGGCAGATAAGTCATTACATCCCACATGTCTAGCAAGCACAGTTCATCTTGTAGAAAACTAGCATTGAGTATAAATACAATGCAAATAAATATATGCCCCCTGTATGTCTGCAGGACAGGTATAGAAGAGAAAAGGCCTCACCTTCATTACATTTGAGAAGTTGTGAGGTCAACTGTCTGTTGCAAACATATCCCTGACAGCAGAGTTTAAAAGGTGCCCTGTGGACTTCAACAAACAAAAGTTTTCACATTCCGTGTTTCTCACCAAAATGCAGTGTGTATCTTTGAGGTCTGATACATGTGTTGAATGTATTTTCTTCATAAAATATATGAATGCACAAAAGATTGTGCATTGTTTGGATCCATTTATGTGCGTTCTCATGCACATGCACAATACAAACAAAATGGGCACTTAGCCATACAATTATTGCAATATAGCGGTACTAATGGTCAAAAACTCCACAGCGTACCTTTTTAAAATGGGACCAGCTTGCAAGTGCAAAAAAAATAAAGGCAAAATAAATGTGTAGTTAAAAGGCTCAAACATTCAAAACCACTGATATGTTCCTTGAAGCCATAATAAAAAGAGGGATGTAAAAAAAAGTAACAGTTTCTATGAATAGGCACCTCGCACCAAATGTCAGTCAGTACAGTTATAAAACATTGTACAAGAATCTAGCGTCAAAATATTTGCAATGACGCTTTAATTCATAAAGGTCAAATACCTATTACTTAATAATTTATAGTGATATGAAATGATACTGGAGTATAGGGAGCTCTAACATGTGACTTTTTGATTCTCCATGCTACAGTTGATCACACCGGTAAGTATTCTGCCTCCCTATTTTAGTGCTGTGCTGTGGAAACATTTTATGCCTTGGAATTTTTACTACAGAGAAGTAATTCATCAAAATGAATGGGACCAAATCAGGACATGATTCTTTGGTATTAAGATCTAAGTCTGCTGCAAAATAAACTTTTAATGCTCATGGATGAGCATAGGATGAATCCTGTTCTGAGACCGTTGATTGTAAGTCAGCACAGGATAAATGTATGCCACATTGGTGTTTAACTGAACCTTCAGCCCCCTTTCTTTATTTGAGCCTCAATTTGACTCTGCCAGACAGTGTATTTTCTTCAAATATGATGCCATAAAGCTGAAGCATGACATTTGGTTATTCTGTCCATATTAAAAAATAAAAGAGTATCTACTCCAGGTTTGGCTCGTCAGATTTCAGCACTTGTTAGCAGTTGTTGTCATTGTTACAGCCAGGCCAAATTATACAGTGGAGGTACTCCTCATTCTTTCCCGCTCCCAAGGTGGCAAGCTTAGATCAAATATCAAGTTCAAAGTAGCACAATCAATGTTTTTAGTAAATGGTCCTCAGAATAATTACTGCCAAAACTACAACCAAAAATATAAAATGAAACCTCTGGGGCCTTCCTTCAGAAATCAATCACTTTCTGACATCACCCCTTTCAATTGAATCAATTTTTATTCTTTCCTACATGATGACCTATATGACAGTTAGAACGTGGTTTGATTAACCAGAATGAACAACCATTCAGCCCTCAGCTGTCCCATATTGGACTACCCTCGTAGACACAGATATGTTCTTCAAAAATAAACATAACCGTATGGTTCAGTTGTTCCAAAATAACTAAATGTGCAAATTCAGTGGATTTTTTTGTCCTGAAATCTTAATTAGCAAATATGTTATAGTGTAGACACTTCTTTACATTACATGAAGATGTGCAATTGTGAAGCGCCAGATGGTTCGCTAAAACAGAACATCTGAGAAGCTGTCAGGAGGAGGGCAGGCACTTTCAAAAAAATACCTGGCAGGTGATTGGATGAACCATATGTCTATCATGTCCACCACTTGTTTTTGAAAGAACAGTCGTGGCTGTCACACACACCTAAACCGTGTCTGTAGGTCCTCACCAGACGCTGATGGGTTTGGTTACCTGGTTTCTAGTAACTGATTTTCGTGTGATATGTGATCCTGTGATTCTCTCATGATCTCAGGAGAATCGGTTGTGCAACAAAAGACTTCTGAGTATTTGGTGGGTAGGTCAGTCTAATCCTTAATTACATACATGAAAATGTAATTACAGAACAAGGGAGCACAAGTAAGCAAAAATGTGTAGTGCAAAGATCGTTACTTTTTTTGTGAATCCTCTGGTCAAGGGCGGTTGATGGTTTGCTCATCTCAGTTGGATTTATTTGATGTGTTCTGCCTGTTATGGCTCCATATCCGCCACGGGTTGATCAGGATGTCTTGGGAAAGTAAATGATGGGACTCTTAGTTCTGGTAAATGTTAAGGTGTTTAAAGTCTATCACCTAGTACAGGAGTTCAGCTCAGAATATGGACAGAAACACTCCACAGTATTATATTTCACCCTTTCAGAAAGCATGATCAATGAAACCCTCAATGAGAAAATATCTGGTGGAACAGAAATTAATCCAGAAATAGAGCAGGATTTCAGTTTTCTGAGAATTTGGCTCCCAACATTTTTACCATTTACACAGTTCCCACTCATCAACTGTTCATATTTTCCTCACATCACCTAGTTGAACTGTTATGCTCTTGACTCCTGTTACATGTCTGTCATAGTATATAGTGATGTCTGTGTTTTTGGAGAATGTAAAACCATATTTGACTTTTTGGGGTGAGTTTTCTTGCACGTTTGTCTTGTCATACAAAGTTATCCACAAGTACTCTATGACTTTATGATTTATCATTATAAGTCTCAGTCATGACCCTTGAGAGAGAGAGAGAGAGAGACTCGAAATGTATGTTCTAAAAAAAAGAAAAGTGTGTGTCAGTTAAACTTGTGCGTTTGTATGAGACGCTGAGGGGGGGGTGGGGGTACCTGGGAATGAAAATGGGCTGAACAACCTGCACACTGTTATTAGTTAGGGGTTACACATCCACGTGTGGCCCAAAGTTTCTTTGCTAACCACCATAAACGTCCCACACACAGCAAAATAAGAAGAAAAGGTCAAATCCAGGCAGAGGGAACGGTCTCTGCAGATAAAGACACAGCCACACATATAGTGGGTAATAAGTGATGGTTGAGAGGGATCACTGTTGTAATAGTCTGTACATTGTTTTTTAGTAAATCCCTACATATTATATCGTTTTATAAGAAGTGCTATACAAGAGAACCATGACCAGTAACACGTAAGTGAGCAATAAATGATGATGAAAAAAGAATAAAACGGATCAAATCTACTTATTTGCTGGATATTGTACTTGTGTTTACTATATATAGCTTTGTAATTCATCCATGATATTCATTTATCCTACATACTGTAACAGACATTAGACCTGGGTGATATTTGGTAACCAGGCATACACTGGTATTTTAATCCCGGCACTACTGTACAGTAATTCATTGGTAATTAAATTTATTCAGGCTCAGGCACTACTAATGGTCGGACTATTCAAATCAGGTCTGTGGTGGACTCGAGCCATAATAATCAGAGTACACATTTAGCAGGACAGAGCTGCCCCGGTGCTGTGTCAAAGTCAGCCCCTGTCCTTCCCAAGCGCAGCATCCGTCATATCAAACACGATGTGTGCATCCGCAAACAAAGTGCCTTTTGTGTAGGGATCGACTGATACTGGGTTTTCAAGACATACCGATACTGATTATTAGTGGTTAATGAAACTGATATCTGGAACCGATTATGCGTTTACAGTGAAAATTAAAATCTTAAAATTAAGATTTTTGGAATGTTGAAAAATCCAACACAAAATTTCATTTAGATGCTTTAAGCTATTATTTAATGAATTGGAAACTTTCAACTTAACACACGTTAATAGAGTCAGATAGTGTTGTGGGGGGGGACATTAAGTCAGACTGAGTGATGAGTCAAACCGAAACAGAGGGACAGACACAGAGCTGTAGCTGAGCCAAAGTAGAACACTTTTCAATTCATTAACTTTATAAGTTATCAGGCAAATAAAACGCTGATACAGATATCTGCAAACTGCCAAAAAACGGGCCCATAATCGGCCAGGGACGATAATCAGTTTATCCCTACTTTTGTGTTATGACGTCAGGTCACCTCTCAGTGTGCCCACTATATCATGGACATGCTTTTGTTTCCTAAAAAATAAAAAAATATCTTTGACTGTATTACTGCATGTCGTTTTTTTTTTTTTTTAAATAGTTTTTTTTTCCAGCATTTTTGTCGCTTTATGTCGACATAAAGCCCTACAAAAGTGAGCAAAAACGTTTCTTATTATTCCTTATGTATATTTTTACACACAGCCTGAATATGAAAACTCTTCTTTCCTTCTGTGGGAATCAAAAGCGAGTCTCAAAGTCGGTAAATCTGCCAAATTCTGCTTTGATGTTGCGTAATTACAACCTAAATTGATATACGGGCCATATCTGAATCTGGAAGGGGCCTTGAGTTTGACACGTGCTATAGTGTGTGGGGTGTTTATTTTCTAATTGCATTACAGGACAAAATAACAGAAACTTTACAATACGTCTCTGTTAAGAGTGTCAGTAGGATTGAATTACTTCCGTGGTAGTTTGTGAAGCAGTCTATGATGTGCTATTTATTATGAAGCAGCAGTTAGTCCTACCATATGTATTGTAAGGTACTGTATTCATGTTATTTTGTCCCATGTTTTTCTGTGCATTAGTTACTATTTACAGTAACTCTTTAAACACAGATTCTGCAGTTGGATACAGATTCATCTCTTATTCTAATTACATAAACACAACAACCAAAAATGATTTCCATTTTCTTATCACACCGTGTAAACCTGCAATGACTCATAGTAACGTTTTACCTTGCATGCAGTTACATACAATGCATATTTTAAGCACAATTCAAGCAAAAATAAATGTTTGTAATTTACCAACATACAGCTGAAAGTGTGAGATAACGTGAGTGTTTCCATTTTGTGCAACTCTTGCTCTTTTACCCCACAACAAAAATATGTATTTTTTTATTCTCAGAACAGTATAGAAATGCATAATTACACTTGGCATCAGTAATTTAACACTATTGAAAGGGTAATCCTGCAAAATTAGCATCTTGTAAAGGTGTGTTTTTACATTGTTTTATAGCTACTTCTAATACATTCAGTGATGTTTTGCCACAAGGGGGCTGAAAAACATCAAAATAGGCAAGTCAGCTTTATTTGTATAGCACATTTCAACAACAAGGCAATTCAAAGTGCTTTACATGAAACATTAAAGAGCAATATAAAACAAGTTGTTAAAGACAATATGAAAGCAGCTGAAATAGAATTAACAAGGTATGGAATACAATAATTAAAGTTTCAGTGAAGTGTAAGAAATGAAAATTATTTTAAAAGAGCAGTATCAAAAAGAAAAATAATCTGCATTGATTTAAAAGAAGAGTTGCAGTGGACCTGTAGTTGTCCTGGGAGTTTAAAAAAAATAAGCTTACGCATACACTTTCACCAGTTTATAGAGTCATTTTGGCCAACATGTTAACCTAATGTTACATCCAGCAGACACTACTGGTAAATAGAAGTCCACAATCAGAGACTGCAAAAGTACTCACTTCTCGTACTCAAGTAGAAGTACAGATACTTGTGTTAAAAAATACTCTGGTAAAAGTAGAAGTACTGATTTAACTTCTTTACTCAAGTAAAAGTAACAAAGTACAGGCTTGGAAATTTACTTAAAGTATAAAAGTAAAAGTAGCCTTGCGAATGACAACCATTTTTTATGCAAAGCTACCTGGACCACACAGATGTTACTAGAGTGCAAGCTGAAAAACTTCAGTGGACATGGGAAAAAGGTTCTTTTTATGCCATTGCCTACATTTTAAATGGATGTCTGCCATGGCCTAAAACATCACATATATGATTATTGTGACAGAGACTGGGACTCCAGGTTAATAAGATTCTGACTGAGTAGTAAGATATGAATTCAGTTGTGATTCTGTGAGAATTTACAGATCCATTTTCTCAACATTTAAAGGAATCTACATGTATGTGTGTGTGCTGAAATATGGCTTCTGTAAAGAAAATAAAGGATTAAATATGAATTACTAAACAGACATTAATTAAGAAGTTCCCCATACTTTAAGAGCTACGCAGCACATTGGCCAGGAGTCATATTCTTGATGCCTAAACATCTCTCTCAGATAAGGCCAAGGATGATTGGGAATGTCTTGGTGCTTGTCTGCTGAATCTCTGGGATCTCTCATGTCACCATCCATACTACTAGTGCTAACGTTACCACCATCATGCTGCAATGATTTGCCGAAAATGAATGCCGCCGAATCTGTCGAGTCGTCTTGTAGTGGTGTGTCAAGTATATTATCAATTAGATTGAATTCGGTATTGATGACGCGAAAAATAATAACGGTAACTCTAGTGAAATTATTTGAAACTTGTTAATGAGGACTAGATTAGGACTGTATTTAAAGTTGACCATTCTGGTTTCCAACTTTGCCCCCCAGGTGTGCCTCACTGGACAGAGACAACTTCTCTCTTTTGATGCTTTATTAAGATCAAACGTGCAACCTAGCTAACAGGTGTACACAAATTTACAAAATCACAAGCTAACTTACTATAAATTTGCAAGAACTATAGACCAATACAACAACAGACTTACATGAACTGACAACATAAGTTATATGACTTACAGTTCTCAAGGACGCACACACACGATCTAACTGATTATCCTCCGGACAGATTGTCTTTTTCTTTTCTCTCATTTTTTTCACTGTGTGGGCCCGCTCGCGATGTAAGGCGCGTGTCCGCGCTATTTTCTGACATGCACTCACAATCACTCCTGATAGACGACCTTTTGTACAAAACTAAAGTAACGAGCCAATTTTCTAAAATTTAAGGAGTAGAATGTACCGATATTCATGTTAAAATGTAAGGAGTAAAAGTAAAAAGTAGCCACAAAAATAAATAGTAAAGTAAAAAAATATCTGAAAAATCTACTTGAGTACAGTAACGAAGTATTTGTACTTCGTTACTTCCCATCTCTGTCCACGATGTGCCCTCCTTTCACCTCGTTTTTTGTCTCCATTGACTTCTGAGAAAAATAACTAGGTGTTTATCTTGCTACAGGCTCCACTATGTTATGTTCACCAGCCACCCTGTAATTCCATCCGTCTGCCTTGCTCAGGTGTGCTGTCTACAGGGGTTCATGACAGTGGCTCAGACTCAACTACACATCTGTAATAAAGAAAATAAATAAAGCTATAACATCAAAACAATGAGAAAGTTTCATAGAGCAGAGGTGGGTTCTAATACATCAATACACCACTGAGGAGTAGTAAATGACAAGAGAGTTATTCTTTTAGGTATAGTTTTTATTTAATCAGTGCGAGGGGTAAATTAACTAAAAGTTTCAAGCACTTCTTTCTTTCCCAGCTGTGCCATAAATGTAGCTCTTCTTGATTGTCTCTTTAGGTGCCAGAATTGAGGAGTTTCTCTATGAAAAGTTGGACAGGAAGGCACCATGCAGAATTACAAATGGAGAGATGCTGGGTCAATATATGCAGGATGCGGCAAAGGAATTTGGCCCTGGAACTCCTTATGGTAAGTATGCATCCACTTTAAAACAAGCTTCAAGGAGTCAAAACTTTGGTGAGATTATAACTCTTTTCCCACCCTGCACAAGCATCCGATCTGGATCAGGTCAACACTAGGTGCAAATGCATGCAGAACACATTGCAGTTGGAATGCTCGGACCGCGTCTGGAAGTGATCTGGGTCACATTGTTTAGGGATCTCAGCCAGGTGTAAATCCAATCTGTACAATGTGACCACATTCTTTTATAAAAATATTCACCTAACAAGTTGAAAGTTCACCTAATACTGCCTCTTCTTAACCCTTGGGTTGTCCTTCTGGGTCAAAATAGCAATCAAAATTGAAAATTAACACATTTTTCGATTTTTCGTTTTTTTTCCCACTACCACCAGTATACACTAACAGCAACTTATTACCACTATTTTTACACTCATTTTTGGAATTTATGGTCAATAAACCTCATCTAGCCTATATGAAATTATATCTAATTTTTGTGTTAAAAAAGCAGAAAGTATGAATTATTTTGACTAATATTTAAGATCAGAGGATGTTGGATAATCCCAGACTGTCAAAGTGTAGTCAGAATAATGCTATACAATTAAATAAAACACTCAAAAGTGAATGATAGTAGTGAACTGATCCTTAATTTGGCTTGTGAAGAGGATTTCATGGGACCGTCCATGTTACTTTTGGGCAGTTAGGTTGAAAGAAAAGAGAACCCAAATTTCTGCTATAGAAACTTTGAAAACGGGTCAAATGTGACCTGAAGACAACAGGAGGGTTAAGCTACCCGTCAAAAAGCTCCGGTCTAGTCTGTCAGCTCGGCATAACAAATGTGTATGATTAAAATGTATCCAGAGATTGATTACATGTTAATATGGTGGAAATTGGGTCTTACCGCTTTTCTTGAAATATTTTACCTAAATTAGAATTTTTCATAAAGTAATTTGTTAACTTGGTCAGAAGATGGCAAACTACATGGATATGACCTTTTTCTGGAAGTTATGGTAAGTTTCCTCTTAGCACTTCATGTTTTTCTAATATTTTGTCCACCCCATTTTTATCAATGATGTTAAGACTAAATATAACTGAGAAAGAAAGAAGAAAGAAACTCCTGTCAGTATAATGCATTTCGATTCAACAACAGCACAAACTACAGCCTCCAAAATGGCCAGCTGATTCAACACCTGTCTAGAATAATTTCAACAAAAACTGAACATTTTAACCTTTTATGAAGGTAAAATGTACAGTTGTGGTTATGAAATATGAAAATGAAATTGGGGAAAAACCCAAGACATGCTGTTTTTGGCTCCAGCATTCCATCAAATGGTGTGTTTGATAAATGCAATTTTATAAGCAATTACATTGGAATCTCCTCACTAACCCATTTTCAACAGTTGCTTCATAGAAAGCAAACATAACAAGGTGTGCGCAGTTTATGTTGCGGAACAATATAAATGACAACTGAAACTGATGTGGAGAACTTAACCAACTTTAGGCTAGGATTTATTGTCCTATCCCTGTTGTCTGTCTGAGAGGGGTACGTTAGGTTTGTATCCCGGTGGGACAGGAATGTTGAAAAGATGCTTTGATAAAAAACAAATAACAAGCAGTTTGTGAACAGTGTTTTTTGTTGGAGATGGTAAGTCCCTTTGGGGTGGACTTTGGGCTTTTTCACTTTGTAAACCTATAACCTGCACAAAAGATATTTAATAAATATATAGGAAAGGAAAAACGCCAAAAAGCAGAATATGAGCACTTTAATATAACCGATATTTGGAACCAATGCATTTACAGTGAAAATGTAAATCTTTATGTCAAAATTAAGATTTTGGAATATTACAAACTCCAACACAAAACTTTGTTTAAATGCTTTAACATAATACCAAGTAAAAGAGAGTCCGGTAGTGTTGTGGGGGGGGACATTAAGTCAGACTCAGTGATGAGTCAAACCAAAGCAGAGGAACAGACACAGAGCTGTAGCTGAGCCAAAGTAGAACACTTTTCAATTCATTAACTTTATCGGTTATCAGGCAAATAAAACGCTGATACAGATAATCTGCAAACTGCCAAAAAACGGCCTGATAATCAGCCACTCAATTGATTACCATTGTTTGTTAGCTAGTGAGTGAAGCAAATCTATCAACCACTTACAGTACAGGCCAAAAGTTTGGACACACCTTCTTATCCAATGTGTTTCTTTATTTTCATGACTATTTGCATCGTAGATTCTCACTGAAGGCATCAAAACTATGAATGAACACATATGGAATTATGTACTTAACAAAAAAGTGTGAAATAACTGAAAACATGTCTTATATTTTAGATTCTTCAAAGTAGCCACCCTTTGCTTTTTTTGATAACTCTGCAAACCCTTGGTGTTCTCTCAATGAGCTTCATGAGGTAGTCACCTGAAATGGTTTTACCTTCACAGGTGTGCCTTGTCAGGGTTAATTAGTGGAAGTTTTTCCCTTATTAATAAAAAAGCAAAGGGTGGCTACTTTGAGGAATCTAAAATATAAGACATGTTTTCCGTTATTTCACACTTTTTTGTTAAGTACATAATTCCATATTTGTTCATTCATAGTTTTGATGCCTTCAGTGAGAATCTACAATGTAAATAGTCATGAAAATATAAAGGAAATGCATTGAATGAGAAGGTATGTCCAAACTTTTGGCCTGTACTGTACATATTTTAAGAGCATTTGGCTAGTA
The DNA here is from genome assembly GCF_004354835.1 of Perca flavescens. Taxonomy (NCBI): domain Eukaryota; kingdom Metazoa; phylum Chordata; class Actinopteri; order Perciformes; family Percidae; genus Perca; species Perca flavescens. The sequence goes on from NC_041335.1 coordinate 1,795,643, forward strand.
AATGGTGCTAATTTTGAACCCTGTCTTCATCTCACTGGATTGTACAGACATACTGTATGTGTCTGCCAATAAATCAGCTCCCACCGTGCCTGTGGTAAAATCCAAGTTCAATAATGGTTTCAATAGGCTCATTTGCATTCTGCTGCAGCAGTAGTCGGGATATCTACACAGATGTCCTTGGGAAAACTCGTAGCTCAATAACCAAATCAAAAATCAGAGTTTTAGAGCATGCCAGAATGTGTCTATTGATGTTACTGTGTGTTCATTTCATTTTAATGTGATCTTGAAACTCATTTAGTTTGGCGATGATAAATATTTAAGTCATTAAATAGCTTTTTTGTCATTATATTGAGGGGTCAGACAACAATATAATGAAATTTGGGTTGCAGTTCCCTGAGGCATAAAACATAGTTAAAGACTTACAACAGTTAAAGACATAAAATCACCATGAACGCAATTTAATGTGCAAGCAACTCACAAAGTGATGAAACAGCTTGCCTTTCTCCCTGCATTGTAAGAGTCCTCACTGCCACCAAACTGTGAGTATGAGTTTGATGCAGTTCACCAAAATTACACACCAAATATTCTCCCAATTACTTTCTCTACTGTGGTATCTAGCCATGAAGAAAATGTCTAAAGTATAGAGGTCAACCTTTGTTTTGAGGATTTGTGTAAATTATTAATCAGAAGTATTAATTGTGATTTCCTTATGTGGGTAAATACACTATTTTGTGTCAGTAGACTTTGCAAACTAGAACTATTAAATGAAATAAGTATCAATGGACTGCATAGCGGTAAATAAAGATACTTGCCAGGTTGTCATGTTCTTTGTGCTCTGTCACACTGAACAAGCTGCCTTCAGATATAACAAAATACATTTGGGTTGCCTTAACCGCAGGGTTTTTCCTGAATAGAGAACGTTTTGGCGCCACCCTAAGAGGTTTCAGCCAGTGCCAAAGTGAAATAACCAGCGCCAAAGCATCTGACACTTGAAACTAAACAAACACAAATGCTGCACACTACACAAAGACTTTCCAGTCAGTCCTCATCAACAATTCCCAAACAGAAACGGGTGTTTCTATAAAGGGAACATGCAGTGAGAACATATCCAGTTCACAGATAATTCAGACCAGATGTACACATAGTTTTCTAGAGCTAGTCAAGGGAAAAAAGGAAAATATAATTTTGTTAGGTTGTTGGCAATTTCAGTGACTGTGTTTGATCTATAATATACCAATAAAAAGTGCTGAATTACTTTTTTGTCCTCAATAATGTTGTTCTTGTAATTTATATAAAAGGCATGTACAAACCTCAATTCCAATGAAGTTGGGGACATTGTGTAAAACGTAAATAAAAGCAGAATACAATGATTTTCAAATCCTTATAAACCTATATTCAATTGAATACACTACAAAGACAAGATATTTAATGTTAAAACTGATAAACTTTATTGTTTTTTTTGCAAATATTCCCTCATTTTGAATTTGATGCCTGCAACACGTTCCAAAAAAGCTGGGACGGGCATGTTGAACACTGTTAAGTCACCTTTCCTTTTAACAACACTCAGTAAGTGTTTGGGGAACTGAGGACACTAATTGTTGAAGTGTTGTAGGTGGAATTCTTTCCCATTCTTGCTTGATGTACGACTTCAGTTGCTCAACAGTCCAGGGTCTCCGTTGTCGTATTTTGTGCTTCCTAATGCGCCATACATTTTCAATGGGAGACAGGTCTGGACTGCAGGCAGGCCAGTCTAATACCGGCACTCTTTTAATATGAAGCAACATTGTTATAACACGTGCAGAATGTGGCTTGGCTTTGTCTTGCTGAAGTAAGCAGGGACGTCCCTGAAAAAGACTTTGCTTGGATGGCAGCATATGTTGCTCCGAAACCTGTATGTGCCTTTCAGCATTAACCCTTGTGTTGTCTTCCCGTCAACCTTTTGACGCCTTTTTTTCACAGTTTGTTTTTGCTTTTTCCAACGTTGTTAAATTTTTCTTTTACACATTTTCAGTGCTTATTTCTACGTCCCATATTTTCTGATATAAAACAAAAATTGAAAATGGGTCAATTCGACCCAAAGTCAACACAAGGGTGGTGCCTTCACAGATGTGAAGGCACATGGGCACATGGGAACTTTGCGCTGTTAACAGTCTGGATGGTCCTTTTCCTTTTTGGCCCAAAGGACATGACGTCCATGATTTCCAAAAACAATTTTGAAATGTGGACTCGTCAGACCACCACACACTTTTCCACTTTGCGTCAGTCCATCTCAGATGAACTTTGGTCCAGAGAAGCCGGCGGCGTTTCTGGGTGTTGTTGATATATGGCTTTGGCTTTGCGTGGTAGAATTTTAACTTGTACTTGTAGTGTTCCGAAGTGTTTCTGAGCCCAAGTGGTTATATCCTTTACATAATGATGTCAGTTTTTGTTGTTGTTGTTGTTGCAGTGCCGCCTGAGGAATCGAAAGGTCACGGGCATTCAATGTTGGTTTTCGGCCTTGATGCTTGCGAGCAGAGATTTCTCCAGATTTCTCTGGATCTTTTGATGATATTATGGACTGTAGATGATGAAAGCCCTAAATTCCTTGGAATTGAACATGGAGAAACGGTGTTCTTAAACTATTGTACTAAACACAAAGTGGTGAACCTCGCCCCATCCTTCCTTGCTTGTGAACAACTGGGCATTTTGGGGATGCTCTTTTAATACCAAATCATGACACTCACCTGTTTCCAATTAACCTGTTCATGTTCCAAACGTGTTTTTAGAGCATTCCTCAACTTTCACAGTCTTTTGTTGCCCCTGTCCCAGCTTTTTTGGAACGTGTTGCAGGTATCACATTAAAAATGAGTCAATATTTGCAAAAAAAAAAGTTTATCAGTTTGAACATTAAACCATCATCAGACATCTGCATTTCCAGTGTGTGTGAATGGTCATGTGATATGCATTGTCAGACGTGTTAATATGGACGCAGAATAGTTCTGCTACTGCTCTTGTCGACGGAGATTGTTTCTGTCGCAAAATGCTGCTTGAAGTGACTATAAGTAACTTCTTAATGTTTCTGAAGCTCTGTCATTTTTCATACAATGATCTTAAATGACCTGTAACAGCAAAGGAGACTAACAGTGAAAACAATGCTATTTTTTTATATAGTTTTTAGTAAGGCCTCTACCCAGGTTGGATTTTTCCCGCAAAGCAGGTGTGGTAAAAACACTACCGCTTTTGTCCAAAGCGGCCGCTAGAATCAACACAAACTGAAAAGTTACATATAGCCATTTTAAAAATGAAAACGTAGTAGTGTAGATGTAGCCTGAAGCAGCTAAATGGAATTCAGCCATCACTCATTACAATATTACACCTGTGCTTGTTCTGTGACAAGTCAAAATGTCTGCTGTGAAAAGGGAAAGGCAGCAGCATGTTCATTCATCAGCCAGATCAAAAGGTTAATGAACTTGTCACTGTGAGTGGCAGTGTTCCTAACAATCAACCAACAGTCCACATTCTTACCTTTGTCTTTGCTCTAAATGAAATATTTTCACAATTTAAACCAGTTTTATTTTATTTACTTGATTCACTATTTTTTTCAAAAGAGTATATTAGTTTTCTATAGCCTACATAAAATGTTTGTGAAATCACAGGTAGTTTAGATGCATACTGATAAGATAATAATAAGTTATAACACTAATAGCTTATGATAAAGCTTGTTAGTCAGTTAAGCTTTCTTTGTCATTACTTTTTAAAACTGGTTTGAATCTAGAGGAAGGGGTGGTGCTTCTGTTGGAGCAGACAGAGCTATTGTTATAGTGATTAGGGATGTGACCATGAGTTTATAAAACTGATAAAGAGTGTTGCATATTTCTGTCTTTTTGTAGTAGCATGAACCTACAGTGAGTAAAGCTTCAGACATACTGGCACGCTACACCGTGGCACGGGACTTTGTAGATGGCTCGCGCTGCGAGCATGCACGGAGATGTTTATGCTCAACGTATTGTTTGTTGCAGCATATTCGGAATATAGCAAGCAAGGGATCCATAAACCTGTGTCTGAAACCACTATCTTGTTCACTCCCTATTTAAAAATAGACTCTCAGTACATGACTCTTGACACTTATGAATCATCATAATTTTTGTGTAATCACTGACAATCGTAAAGTTGTACGAAGGTAACTGTCGACTCATTGGAAGTATTAAGTAAGTAAAAAAAATTCAGAATTTCGACACTCAAATCAAATGGCTGACGTAGCTTAAATATAGATTGTGTACTAAGTAGGGCGAGCTTATGGACACAGACAGGGAGAATCTGCCAGCCTCGCTGCAGCAGAGAGAAATAGTGACTGCAGCCCTCTCTCAGCCTGTACTGCCTCCCACCTTTAGACACTAGTCCAGGGGTCTTCAACATTTTTTTAAGCAAAGGACCCCTTAACTGAAAGAGAGATGGAGCAGGGACGCTCTTCTACTAATATTGTAGAAAATGGAGTTGCATAATAAACTGGGCCTACAATTACATGTAGGGCATCCTAAAGCCTTTATACATAAACATTTTTTTTGCCTCGAATACTAAAGCTTTTAAAATAAATTGTTGGCATTATAAATCATGTTTTAATGTTAAATCTGGATCTGTGGATTGCCTCGGTATAGGCCACTAAGCAGTGGGGATTTATATTTGCTAATAATATGTTGGATTCATGTTAAGACATTAACAATAAAAATTAACAATAATTTGGAGGCCCCCCCTGCATTGACTCTGAGGACCACCTAGGGGTACCAGACCCCCTGTTGAAGATCCCTGCCATAGTTTAAATCCGATAGGTCTTAATAAATATTCTACTTGTCTGGAATGTATTGGAAGCTCTGTATATGCT